>NC_053496.1:6987790-7237170 GCF_905171775.1 Rana temporaria
CGTTCGGCAACTCGTGACGCGCTGTATGCGACCGTCGGAAGGCTGTCAATCAAATAGGAACGCCCAGTCCCGAAGACCATAACCGGAAGCGGCGGAGAAGATCTATCTCTAAAACGGTAAGTACTGCATTGATTTTAAACGAAACACCCGCCCCCCCCCCCCCCCCCCCCCGTTTGACCAATGCTAGTGTCCCAGACAATGCACAGGCCCCCATGAAAGCACATACAAGCAAAATCAGAATTGGAATCTCTCTTTTTTGGTTGAAGTGGCTCTTTCAAATGTAAAAAAAATAAAAATAGAGTATACAGAGGAAGGATGACTGCGGCGTTATCACAGGAACAGTGCTATTCACCGTTTGGCATATTTAATAAGCCAATGTAAAAAGCACAATGGTGATGAACAGGAGTGTAACCGAAAACAACCAACCAATGGCATCCCAATGTGCTGCAGTTAAATCAGATTCATGTTGACTGGCTGCTTTGGGTTATGGCCTTCAGCTCTTTGACTTAGTAAATCAGCCCATATAGAAGCATTGAGCACGTGGATCATTAAAACCTTCATTACACTCAACATATATGTCATTTTCAAGGTAATTAGTGCAAAATTTGGGCCGGTCATCCACAAGACGTGGTATACTGAGCAAAACCAGACTTATACTCAGGGGCGGACTGACAACTCATGGGGCCCCCGGGCAATAGAAGATTATGGGGCCCCCGGGCTTACAGATGGGCACCACGCCAGGAGGCAGTGCAGAGGTGGTGCAGCTAAAATCTCAGGATTTTCACATCAAAAGCATGTCGGTATCGGACATATCAGGGACAGATGTAAAAAAAAAACAGATTTTTACATACTGTCTCTGGTTTTACTGAGCCTGGCTACCCTGATGGGGCCCCCTAGTGGCATGGGGCCCTCGAGCAGTGCCTGAGTGCTCGAATGGTCAGTCCGCCCCTGCTTATACTATAACCAAAGGGCAAAACTTGTTTTTACTGTTGGATAGAGTGGACAGGGATTAGATCTCCTGTTAGGGAGATTCACCAACAGGGGGGTTAAAACCCTCCCTTACTCTATCCAAAATGAGTTTTGCCTATAGTTATACTCTGCTTCAGCTGTTCTCCCATAATAGGTATAGCAGTAAAGTTATGAAAACGCTGCAATCGTGGTGAGGCACCGGTCACATGATCCTACCCAAAGGGGAGGGTCGGTATTCAGGAGGAGTTGCTGATTATCAGGCTCTGTCGGTCCCTTTTGACTGAGGTCACATGACCCAGTTTACTATGCCTCAGTTATGAAGTGACACAGAAGCGATCAGTAGTGATCACTAAAATGAAGGGGCTGGTAAATTACGCTCTCCATCCTGAAAAAGTCCCACACAGCAGCTGACAGGAGAGGCAGCAGCATGAATCATTGCTGCATGGGGTAATAAGGGTGTGCGTAGGAACGTCCGGTACACCCAGTGAACACACCTATACATAGAATATTGAGGCAGTTTGATCAGGATAGGGGGGGGTGGGGGGGATTTCATTCTAGTACAGGTTCCCTTAAAGTGAAAAATCCAAGAGCCAAATTTCAATGACCAGAGGCAATAAAGGCAGCAAAGAGAAGGGATTGACAGAGAACAATCAAGGCAAGACCAGACCTCCAAGGGGATAAAATGTCTGCTTAAAAAAAACAAAAACATAAAATACAGCTTTATTACGGTAGTATATTTAAAATACAAAGACATTAAAAACAACATTCCATATCTCTTTCTATATCTTCATTCAATAGCATAATGCATGTGAAGAATAGCTTGGTGGATTGACGCGTTTCACGCAGGATTTCTTCATCAGGATCCACTTGCCATTATTAAAAGGATATGGAATGTCCGGTCTTGTCTTTGTTATAAATACATGGGGGAGAGCGCCTAATTTATTTTTATAAAAGTCTTCCAATCACTGTCATATTTGGATTGCCAGAGGACAATCAATACAATGATCATAGACATTAGGGATGCGGGGGGTTACCAAGTCATGCTCAGCCGGCCCTCACTCCTCTCCACCCAAATTAGAACTGTACAGATCCCAATTAACAATACTGATGGATCCAAATTTTTGGAGCTTTCACAAAAAATGTGGCCAGTAGAAGTACATGTTCCAAGGCCTTTCAAAAGCCCTCCTTCCCTGGCTCCAGAGTTCTGCAATAATTGTCCGCATCCAACGCTCAACATTAAAGGGAACTCCAGCCCAAGCTCACCTATAACTTTTTTTAAATATACTTATAGTATCCAAAAAAGGACCCGTGTTTAGGGTTACAAACTCGAGCTGAGAAGGCCATTAGTCTAGCCCCGGTTGATTGTGGCACCATCGCGGTCTGTGTATAAAGGTCAGTTTGTTGCCGGAAGAAGCTTTCTGAGGCCGTCCTTCAAACTTTTGGGTGAAAGTCTTTTAAACAGAAGCTGTCAGAACAACCCAGTTGACTTTTCAGCAACATTTAGGAAATCACACCATGTTAGTGAATATATGCACACACATTTGGAAACAAACATCTTAGTTAGTAGACTAGTCACAATGATTTGAACATAAGGCAGTAAAAACCTAAGGCAGAGTGCACAAGAGGGGGGTACAGGGACACTCGAGGGGGAAACCCCCCGAATTACATGCAAACAGCAAAAGACAAGAGTCAAACTCCTGAATGAATTCTCTTCCCGAGGCCAAGGCAAAAAAATTGTCAGGGCTTTACTATGCTTAAGACGTAATAATAAATACTATATATGTATAGGGATACCGTTTCGGCGCGCAGTTGGGTCCTTAGCTTTGTAGACTAGATTACATCCAACCCTTGTTTTCCGAACATTCAGTGATACGGAAGATAAAACAATGATGAGAATCTTCTCCTGGAGTTTGATGCAAGTTATAACATTTTCTAATATTAGTTTATTGGCTAAAAATAGCAAATCGCCAAATAAACGCTCAGCTGAGTGTGTGGCCCATAGTGTGGGGTTTAGAACAACTCTAAACTCTCCTCTGTTCTACATCTATCTGGAGGAAGCCCAAGGAGGACCACCAACCAGACCAGCCTTTCACAACCCTCTTATCATAGATGAACCCTTGGCTTAACTTTCCAGTCCCAGGGAACACCTACGAATAAATACTATATCAAAAGTTCACAGTACATGAGTGTGATGACCATAGAAGAAAGCTCCCTACACTGGTGGTCAGTGGGAAGAATGTTCCTTACATTGGTGATCGGTGAGAAGAATGTTCCTTACATTGGTGATCAGTGAGAAGAATGTCCCTTACACTGGTGATCAGTGGGAAGAATGTTCCTTACATTGGTGATCAGTGGGAAGAATGTTCCTTACATTGGTGATCAGTGGGAAGAATGTCCCTTACATTGGTGATCAGTGAGAAGAATGTTCCTTACATTGGTGATCAGTGAGAAGATTGTCCCTTACATTGGTGATCAGTGAGAAGAATGTTCCTTACATTGGTGATCAGTGAGAAGAATGTTCCTTACATTGGTGATCAGTGAGAAGAATGTTCCTTACATTGGTGATCAGTGAGAAGAATGTTCCTTACATTGGTGATCAGTGAGAAGAATGTTCCTTACATTGGTGATCAGTGAGAAGAATGTTCCTTACATTGGTGATCAGTGAGAAGAATGTTCCTTACATTGGTGATCAGTGGGAAGAATGTCCCTTACATTGGCGATCAGTGGGAAGAATGTCCCTTACATTGGCGATCAGTGAGAAGAATGTCCCTTACATTGGTGATCAGTGGGAAGAATGTCCCTTACATAGGGAATCTTCCCACTGATCACCATTCTCACAGATAGTGAAAAAGATAATTATTCATAGTGGTTACATATCCGAGATGCAGAAATTGCTCAGGAAACCCTTAGCCACCGCTGGAGGAACCTTAGGGCTCCATGGAACCCTGGTTCAGAAAGACTAGACAAGGTTTTGGACAATTTCTGAAGAGAACAAGTGACCACATTTGGAGGATGGCCCAGGACGGCTTTTGTTTTGGGAAGTTTGGAAGATCTGGATCCCAGCTTGGGGGAGTGATGAGCATGGAGCGTCCTAAGATGGAGGTTCTGGGATTTTTCTTATAACCTCATCCCTTTCAGCAAAGTCATCTTGTAAACTTCTCTAGCGATAAATATATTTTTCATGGTAAATGAAAGTACCATTTACCTTTCAGGTATGCATTACCTCTCATGGAGATCACAGTACTACCCCTGACTATGCCTTAATAATTTCTCTCCTTATCTCCAGCACCATCTTTCTTCGGGGGATAAACTAGGTTCATCATCTACTTCCTGCTCAGGGATGACCCAAACCTGGTGTCTGTGCCGGCGTTGTGACGACAAAGGTCCCCCGTCGTAAAATGCCCGCCCTACACTGCGCAGTGCAGAGCACAACGGTGCCGCCGAAAATCTCGGAACATGAACAGCTGTTGATCAGCTGTACACGGAGCCTGCGCAATCAAGACGACTGCGCAGCTGAAATCATTAATTAGACTCTGAGCATCCGCCCCTTGCAGAGTTCAATGAATAATACACCTGCCCCTTGCAGAGTTGCACGAGCATCAGGAGCGTGTGGCAAATGTCGTCTGGATTGCACAGGCGTCGTGTACAGCTGATCAACAGCTGTTCATGTTCAGAGATTTTTGGCTGCACCGTTGTGCTCCGTACTGTGCAAACGCTGCGCCTGCGCAGTACAGGGTGGGCATTATTCGATGGGGGACCTTTCTCATCAGAACACTGGTCTTGACTCCTGCTGTAGCCTCTCGTCCTGTGCTTGGCTATAAGATTAAGGATACAGCTTATGTAAAACAAGGACACATGTCCCTTTAAACACGCCTGTCCATAGGACTGCATGGACCATCAGTTTTAGGTGGACTGGATCGCCCATGGGAAAAGGGGCCTAGGACTCGCAGCATCATCATCTGGAGAAGGGGAGTGTTGGGGGTAGGCTTGATTCGAACTGGATGGTCAAAGTGACAGATTCTCTTTAAGGTCGAGAAGAGGGAGTAGAAGGTTATGCAAGGAGGAAGAAAGCCAGATGAAATCTGATGGAGAACAAAAGCATATAAGAGGGTTTTCCAAAGTGGACGCCATAGGCCAGTGGCTCAGGAGACCGTCAGGCCAACTATTCATTAGCCATGTTATAGCTTGCATCAAATTTGTAGACAGAGTATTTTCAAAGTGGAAGATCTGCTATAAATAACATTATATACACACACACATATGGGAATATCATTCCATGAAATCTGAAAGTGCAAGCTCATAAAATGCAAATTTTTCCTGTACGGTGAACTTGTCCTATCACGGTGCACAAACAACAGTCAGATCTACGAGTAACATTCTATGAGTGTATGACGATACTGGTGATCATCAGTGACAGATACATTCAGACTGTCTAACATAGATGACGTTATAGTGAAATGGTTTCATATCATTTCTAGGTGTATAGTATGCGAGCGTCTACTATGGGCTAACTCGTGCCTTATAGTCTGCTGACATTGACCTCACCAGGAGTGCAAGCAGACTAATGTTAATGGAGTATAATCACTGTCTACATAGTATAAATAAAGTTGGGTCTACAGAATGTTCCCAGCTCTTTGAACACAGAAATCAGCCTGTCTAGAGCTCCATCATGACAGCAGGCAGACTGGGGGGGTCATTCACTTGGCTGCCTGGGGCTGTACATTATAAAATTCAGGTGCATTTTCCCACCTGGGGGTCCAGGTGCTGGGAACAGCCACCCCATAGACATGAATAGGTGTACATGGAAGTATGTGCAGGTATTTGAATAAAGTGTACAGACATAAAAAACCTTGAAGGTAGACTGCATGCGTTGAGGTTTTACATCTGTATGCATGCACATGTTTATGCAAGCACCAGCATATACCTGCATACAGCCGCGTATGGCTATGTCTATGGGACAGCAGGCGGACTGGGAGGCAGACACCAAAACTTTACACTGTACAGCTCCAGGTGGCCATATGCATGAGCCCTGAAAGTGTATCTGAAGCCAAAAACTTTTTTTGTTTTTTTTTAGGGTGGCAGTGGTAGTCACTAGATATGGTTAGTGGCCGTTGGCCGAGGGTCACCAGTTCCCCATGGCGGCCGAGGGTCACCAGTTCCCCATGGCGGCCGAGGGTCACCAGTTCCCCATGGCGGCCGAGGGTCACCAGTTCCCCATGGCGGCCGAGGGTCACCAGTTCCCCATGGCGGCCGAGGGTCACCAGTTCCCAATGGCGGCCGAGGGCCACCAGTTCCCAATGGCGGCCGAGGGCCACCAGTTCCACTGTACAGCTCCAGGTGGCCATATGCATGAGCCCTGAAAGTGTATCTGAAGCCAAAACCTTTTTTTGTTTTTTTAGATAAAGTAAGAAAAGGATTTAGGTGACCAAGGGTGGCAGTAGTAGTCACTAGATATGGTTAGTGCCCGTTGGCCGAGGGTCAACAGTTCCCCATGGAGGCCGAGGGTCAACAGTTCCCCATGGAGGCCGAGGGTCAACAGTTCCCCATGGAGGCCGAGGGTCAACAGTTCCCCATGGAGGCCGAGGGTCAACAGTTCCCCATGGAGGCCGAGGGTCAACAGTTCCCCATGGAGGCCGAGGGTCAACAGTTCCCCATGGAGGCCGAGGGTCAACAGTTCCCCATGGAGGCCGAGGGTCAACAGTTCCACTGTACAGCTTCAGGTGGTCATATGCGTGAGCCCTGAAAGTGTATCTGAAGCCAAAACATTTTTTGTTTGTTTTAGATAAAGTAAGAAAGGGATTTAGGTGACCAAGGGTGGCAGTGGTGGTTGTTGGTCACTAGTTCTGGTTAGTGGCCGTTGGCCGAGGGTCACCAGTTCCCCAACACAGTATTCTCTTTTATCATTTCTACATTTACCTCCATTTCTATCATGAATAGGAGTCCATTTCTCCTATGGGTTGGGTTTTGGCATTGTACAGAAAGCTTGGTACATTCTCTATGCAATCAGATAAATAGCAGTAGTATTGTCGTACCATACTAGCCATCGATTAAATGGAGAAAATCTGGAGCTCAAGTCATTCCCTTTGTTGGACAACTTACGTTATTTAATGATTTTGGGATAACTTAGATCCCCTTCGTTCAGGTTTATACAAATGTATAACAAATAAAAAAAGAAGACGAAGAGATCACCGTTATACCAAAACCTTTCATCTTTGGAAATTTAAAGTTTAAAATTTCCTAAAAAAAAATAATAAAAAATTATATAATAATAATAATCACCACAAGGGACAATACCTACTTCAGTGAGATGTGTCCCTTGTGCTGCTGTGTCCTCGTATAGCAGAAATCTTCCTCTTCTAATGCCCACCACCACCACAATCAATCAGGGGGGTTAATAGAGCCGAGGGAACTTTATAAGCACTTATCAAGAGTGGCCGACTACACCAAAACTTTCCACCCAGCTCCTCCAGTCAGAGAAGCCAGGACTACAGCTTCTATTATATAGAGGGGTGGACCGTTCAAATCATCCACCTTTCCATTCATAGGGTGGGCATGTGGGGAAGGGGGCACCGCACAACCAGGGCACTGCATTTCCCACTGTAGGTGCCCAGGGTTCTGATGCTGCGATCGCCCTCTATTGTTTTTTAAAAGTCTTCACAATGGCTGCGGCTGCAAGTACCCAGCCACTTGTAGTTCACTAGTATGGCCACCCTCACCATTTGGCTCCTCCTAAGACCAGCCCAGCTCACGGTTTCATGGATTCTTACAGAGTAACAGTCCTGAGGCTCTGGTGAGAAAAGAGGAAAGCAGGGTGTGGAGGGGATCAGAGGGGAGCATGAGGGTTGGGGTTCAGAGGTTAGCCGCTAGCGTGGGGTGCAAAGCTTGGGGTTTTGGGGTGTGGAGAGGAGCAGAGGGGGTCCAAAGGTGGGGAAAGGGGCACAGAGGTAAGAAAGGGTGGTAGTTGAGGTGAAGACATGTGCAGAAGGGGTTTTTAGGGTGCAAAGTGAGGGTTGGGGTCCAAAAGGTAAGCAAGGCAGAACTAGGGTGCAACGGTGAGGCAAGAGGGGGTTTGGGATGTGGAGATAAGCAGAGAGTGGGGGGGGGGAATCTGAGGTGAGAGAGAGGGCTCAGAGGTAAGGAATAGAGAAAGCGCTGGGGTGCATAGGTTAGCAGCGAGAGAGAAACACAAAGGTGAGCCTAGAGGTGGGCTGGGTGTGGAGGTGAGGTCTGATATGAAACATAAGGAACAGAGGTAAGAAGGGGGGTTGGGGATAGAAGAGGGGGGTCTAAGACGAGATAGGGGGCATAGAGTTAAGGAAGGGGGTGGGTGGGGGTTTGAGGTGAGCAGAAGGTTTTAGGGTGCAGAGAATAGTGGGGTTTGGGGGGTCCAAAGATAAGCAATGCAGGATTGGGGTGCAGAGATGAGGCAAGAAGGGGTGTTTGAGATGTGGAAGTGAGCAGAGAGTAGGGGGGGGGGCATCTAAATTGAAAGAGCGGCACAGAGGTAAGGAATAGGGGAAGGGTTGGAGTGTACAGGTTAGCAGCGAGAGTGGGGCACAAAAGTGAGCCAAGAGGGGAAGGCTGGGTGTGAAGGTGAGCGGAGGGGGGGGGGCATGATATGAAACATAAGGAATAGATGTAAGAAGGCGGGGGGGGTTGGGGTCCAAAATGTAAGCAAGGCGGGATTGGGGAGCCAAGAAAGAGGTTTAAGATGAGAGAAGGGGCATAGAGGTAAGAAAGGGGGTGGAGAGGTGAGCAGAAGATTTTAGGGTGCAGAGAATAGTGGGGTTTGGGGGTCCAAAGGTAAACAATGCAGGATTGGGGTGCAGAGGTGAGGAAAAAAAGGGGGGTTTGGGATGTGGAAATGAGCAGAGAGTGGGGGAGGGGGGAATCTGAGGTGAGAGGGGGCACAGAGGTAAGGAATAGAAGAAGGGTTGGGGTGCATAGGTTAGCAGCAAGAGTGGGGCACAAAGGCGAGCCAAGAAGGGGGGGTTGGGTGTAGAGGTGAGCGGAGAAGGGGGTCTGATATGAAACATAAGGAACAGAGGTAAGAAGGGGGGGTTGGGGTCCAAAAGGTAAGCAACGAGGGATTGGGGGCCAAGAAGGGGATCCAAGATGAGAGAAGATGCATAGAGGTATGGAAGGGCATGAGTGCAGAGGTGAGCAGAAGGTTTTAGGGTGCAGAGAATAGTGGGGTCCAAAAGGTAAGCAATGCAGGATTGGGTGCAGAGGTGAGCAGAAGGGGTTGTGAGGTGCACAAGTTTGCGTCGTGTTGGGGTCCAAAAGGTGAGCGGGTGGGTCTGAGATGCACAGGTGAGCAGAGAGAGTGGGGGGTCATCATAGGAGGAAGACTTCTGCTAAATTGGGGAGCCAAGAAGGGGGTCTAAAATGAGAGAAGGGGGATAGAGGTAAGGAAGTGGGTGGGTGGGTTGAAGTGCAGAGGTGAGCAGAAGGTTGGGGTCCAAAAGGGAAGCAAAGTGGGATTGGGGAGCCAAGAAACGGGTGGGGGGAGGGGGGTTTGAGTGCAGAGGTGAGCAGAAGATTTTAGAATGCAGAGAATAGTGGGGTTTGGGGGTCCAACGGTAAGCAATGTAGGATTGGGGTGCAGAGGTGAGGCAAGAAGGGGGGATTTTGGATGTGGAAGTGAGCTTAGAGTGGGGGGGGGGGGGAATCTGAGGGAGGGGGCACAGAGGTAAGGAATAGAGGAAGGGTTGGGGTGCATAGGTTAGCAGCAAGAGTGGGGCACAAAGGCGAGCCAAGAGGGGGGCTGGGTGTAGAAGTGAGTGGAAAAGGGGGGTCTGATAAGAAACATAAGGAACAGAGGTAAGAGGGGCGGGGGGGGTTGGGGTCCAAAAGGTAAGCAAGGTGGGATTGGGGGGACAAGCAGGGGATCTAAGATGAGAGAAGAGGCTGGGTGCAGAGGTGAGCAGAAGGCTTTAGGGTGCAGAGAATAGTGGGGTCCAAAGGTAAGCAATGCAGGATCGGGGTGCAGAGGTGAGCAGAAGGGGTTGCGAGGTGCAGATGTTTGCGTGTTGGGGTCCAAAAAGGTAAGCGGGTGGGATTGGGGGGACAAGCAGGGGATCTAAGATGAGAGAAGAGGCATAGAGGTATGGAAGAGGATGTGTGCAGAAGGTTTTCGGGTGCAGAGAATAGTGGGGTCCAAAGGTAAGCAATGCAGGATCGGGGTGCAGAGGTGAGCAGAAGAGGTTGCGAGGTTCAGATGTTTGCGGCGTGTTGGGGTCCAAAAGGTAAGCCGGGTGGGTTTGAGGTGCACAACTGAGCAGAGAGAATGGAGGGGGGGTCATCCGAGGAGGAAGACTTCTGCTGAATAGGGGCAGCACAAGGGACACATCTCACTGAAGAGAATGAATGTGCCTTGTGCTTATTCTTATTTTCTTTGACCAATAAAAGGGATGAATAAACCCAAACTTTCTGCAATCCGTTAAATAAAATAGTGCAAAAACATACATTATATGGGGAGAATATACATGTACAGTCAGCAGCTACCCCCCATCTCATCTATTCCTTCCAGAAGCAGAGGTGGTCTCTCTTTCTAGGGAGGCACTGTGTAAAGTTCTACTGAACTTGGAAGTGTCAGCAGCAACACAACTTCAGAAGCCCTCAATCCCCCCCCCCCCCGTAACCTCATCTTACATATATAGGGGGCCCCAAGCTACAAAGCATGGAACAAGAAGAGGAGCTCCTGAAAAAACAGCAGTCGCTTATGTCTGCTTTTACCAGCAAGCAGTGTAAACACGTAAAAGAAAAAAAAAAAGTGAGTGCACTTGTAGGATGTGAGAAGAGGAGCGGCCGTCTCGTCGGAGTGACGCGGTCTCGTCGGAGTGACGCGGTCCCGTCAGATTTGGTTGACTACCAGGCAGCAGGAGGCTTTGGAGGCACTTATGGCCCTCTGGATCACCGCTTGACATTTCTCTCTCTTCACCAGTTTGTTATTCTCAAAGAGACCTTCGTTTCTTGGGATCCCATGGGAACCGTCAGGAAGGGTTAACAGGCCTGTGTATGAGGAAAGGAAATCTCACTTAGGGTATGGTCTGGCTTTGGTGGAACGTTGCTAATCATGGAGAAAATAAAATCACGTGGCTTAAAATATGTGTGGTAACCAGCATAGATATTCCCTTTTTTTTAGTTTTATGACCATTTTTACAATAAATACATTACTGACCCAGATAACTAACAGAACAAATCATGAGAATAATAAGCGCGAGGTTCTCTTCAGTGAAAACCAATGATGGGGCTCTATTCCTCCCACTGACACTAGTGATGGGACACTATTCCTCCCACTGACCCCAATGATGGGACACTGTTCCTCCCACTGACACTAGTGATGGGACACTATTCCTCCCACTGACACCCAATGATGGGACACTATTCCTCCCACTGACACCAACGATGGAACACTATTCCTCCCACTGACACCAATGATGGGCCACTATTCCTCCCACTGACACCAATGATGGGACACCATTCCTCCCACTGACACCAATGATGGGACACTATTCCTCCCACCGACACCAAGGATGGGACACTATTCCTCCCACCGACACCAATGATGGGACACTATTCCTCCCACCGACACCAATGATGGGTCACTATTCCTCCCACTGACACCAAGGATGGGACACTATTCCTCCCACTGACACCAAGGATGGGACACCATTCCTCCCACTGACACCAAGGATGGGACACTATTCCTCCCACTGACACCAATGATGGGACACTATTCCTCCCACCGACACCAATGATGGGACAGCATTCCTCCCACTGACACCAATGATGGGACACTATTCCTCCCACTGACACCAATGATGGGACACTATTCCTCCCACTGATACCAATGATGGGACACTATTCCTCCCACTGATACCAATGATGGGACACTATATCTCCCACTGACACCAATGATGGGACACTATTCCTCCCACTGATACCAATGATGGGACACTATATCTCCCACTGACACCAATGATGGGACACTATTCCTCCCACTGACCACCAAACCTGAAGCACCAATTACTCGGATGGTGGGGCATTTCAACTACCACTGGTTACAGTCTAGTCTCCCTAAAGTCTGAAGGAGACTACACAAGCCCCTTGCTTATAAAGTTTGGCGACCCCTGACTTAAACCACTGTAGCATTGTGGACTTTAATTTGATGCTTAGCCTCTGGCCGCCCACATAACGCACATGTGCGTTGATAAATACCCACATGTGTGTCTATGGGCGGCTGAGGTTTCTATCCCGAGATTGCGCACACTGCACGCTCCCAGCACAGTTTTTGGTATTTTCCCGATGATTGGGAGCTGGTGGGACCCAGCTCCTGATCATGTGACCACTGTGATACCCAATCACAGTAGTCACATGATTAGGCAGACCATCCACCCCCCACCCCCCCAGGAAGAATAGAACAGTTAAAGGGATGCCCCAGAGCTGGATTGTGCGCCCTAACAGAGCGCCTGGTCTCAGAGTAACGATCGTGAGCAGGCAAAACCGACCCGGTATGGTTTCCCCCCAAAACCTAAAATGATCGGAACAATTTCAGGGAAGTTTTTGTTAAATCATCTGATCAAAAAAAACTTCTACTTACCATATCCTTCTACCCGGCCGCCTTTAAATTCCCCCTCAAACTTCATGTTGTCGTAGCGAGTAAAGACTCCAACGCCATGGAACTTCCCTTGAATGAATTCTCCTTCGTATCTGATTGGTACACAGAGAAATATAGGCGGGCATAGTCTTAAATTAAAATGAAAAAGTTCAAAACAACATTACAATTCATTTTATACGTTTGCCCGCTGACAAAGAAATGATCAGTCTATAATTTTATTGGTCGGTTTGTTTTAACAGCGAGACACAGAATAACAAAAATATCTCGAAAAACACATTTCAAAAAAGTTATAAATCGATTTGCATTTTAATGAGTGAAATAAGTATTTGACCCCTTTGCAAAACATGACTTAGTACTCGGTGGAGAAACCCTTGTTGGTAATCACAGAGGTCAGACGTTTCTTGGAGTTGGCCTCCAGGTTCTCATTACTGAGTTCATTCCAGGAGGGTCTGTGGCAGAGACATAGTCAGGTTGAAAAAAGACACAAGTCCATCCAATTCAACCACAAAAAACAAAAAAAACTAAATAAAAAACACAATACAATCCCATACACCCAACTCCATACCCACAGTTGATCTAGAGGAAGGCAAAAAACCCCAGCAGAGCATGATCCAATTTGCTACAGCAGGGGAAAAATTCCTTCCCGATTCCCCCGAGAGGCAATTGGATTTTCCCTGGATCAACTTTACCTACAAATCTTAGTACTCAGTTATATTCTGTACATTTAGGAAAGTATCCAGGCCTTTCTTAGGCTGCATTCACACCTGAGCGTTTTGTCGCCTAAAGCGCGACGCCCCAAAACGTTAGAGGGGAAAAAATACATTATTCTCTATGGCAGGGGTGCCCAACCAGTGTCCCGGGGGCCACAGGTGGCCTGCGGAGCCCTCTGATGTGGCCCGCGACCACCTGCTCTGGGATGGAATAGAATACTGTTAATAAAAGTACGTTTATTACTAAAATCACAGCATATATATATAGGCATATCTGTCTATTGCAAAGTGCAGGAAAGCCAAAAGTACACTGCGTTGGTAAATCACAGCGCATCAGTGTGAAAACAGCCTAGGGCCCCTTTTACACGGACAGTCCGACCCAATTGGACCCTCCATTCACCTCTAAGGCCGCGTACACACGGTTGGTCAAAACCGATGGAAACGGACTGAAGGACCTTTTCATCGGTCCAAACTAGGGTTGTCCCGATACCACTTTTTTAGGACCGAGTACAAGTACCGATACTTTTTTTCAAGTAGTCGCCGATACCGAATACCGATACTTTTTTTTAATGTGTCCCCATATGCAGCCATGTCCCCCCCCATATGCAGCCATGTCCCCCACATATGCAGCCATGTCCCTCTAGCCATGTCCCTCACATATGCAGCCATGTCCCTCACATATGCAGCCATGTCCCTCACATATGCAGCCATGTCCCTCTAGCCATGTTCCTCACATATGCAGCAATGTCCCTCTAGCCATGTCCCTCACATATGCAGCCATGTCCCTCACATATGCAGCCATGTCCCTCACATATGCAGCCATGTCCCTCACATATGCAGCCATGTCCCTCACATATGCAGCAATGTCCCTCGATGTGGCGGCAGCGGCGGGGGGGGGGGGGGAAGGGGGGGGAAAGTATTCTATTTAGGTATCGGGGGTATTTGCTCGAGTACGAGTACTCCCGCAAATACTCGGTATCGGTCCCGATACTGGTATCGGTATCTGGACAACCCTAGTCCAAACCGATGGTGTGTGGGCCCCATCGGTCAGTTATCCTTCGTGTCAAAAATTTTAGAACTTGCTTTAAAATTGAACCGATAGACGCCTAACCGATAGGTCAAAACCAACGGTTAGTACGCGAAAGCATCGGTTAAAAATCCACGCATGCTCAGAATCAAGTCGACGCATGCTTGGAAGCATTGAAGTTCATTTTTCTCAGCACGTCGTTGTGTTTTACCTCACCGTGTTGGACTTGATCGTTTTTTTAACTGATGGTGTGTAGGCACATCAGACCATCAGTCCGCTTCATCGGTTAACCGATGAGAATGGACCGACCGTGTGTACGAGGCCTAAGGAGTGGCAGATGTAAACCGACTTGTGTCCTACCTCCAATCTGATCCGCTAAAAAAGATTATAGTGGGCTATGTCCGTGTCTGCTCTGCATATGCAGAGCAGACATGGACCTGCCACCCACCCGCACCATTTATTGTGGCCCGCGACCGGTTACCAAGTCACTTAACTGGCCCTCGCGCTTCAAAAGGTTGGGCACCCCTGCTCTATGGAGATGGTTTACATCTCCACTACAACACGCCTGACGCCGAACGCCTGAAGCCCAAACAAGTTCTGGACCCTTTTTTGTCGCTCTAATTTGGGCGTTTTACATTGGTGACCCTAGACCTGTAAAAAATTGCGGTAAAAAAAATGCTGCGTTTTGTCGCGGCAAATCGTGGTAAAAAAACGTCGCAAAACGCTACGCTCAGGTGTGAATGCAGCCTTCAAACAATCTACTGATCTGGCCAGAACCACCTCTGGAGGGAGTCTGTTCCACATTTTCACAGCTCTTACTGTGAAGAAACCTTTCCGTATTTGGAGGTGAAATCTCTTTTCCTCTAGACGTAAAGAGTGCCCCCTTGTCCTCAGTGATGACCGTAAAGTGAATAACTCAACACCAAGTTCACTGTATGGACCCCTTATATATTTGTACATGGTGATCATATCCCCCCTTATTCTCCTCTTCCCAAGCGAGAATAAATTCTGTTGCTCTAATCCAGCCATCACTAAATGGCGGCCCGCGGTCCGAGTCCGGCCCGAGTGACGCTTCTGCCCGGACCGCCATGCCGCCAGTATAATTTGAATGTCAGCGTTGGTTTGCTGGGGCCGCGGGTTTCCCCAGCAACCAGTGACGCTGGACTCGGAGTTGACCAACTTGCAATCCTCGACCGCGAGTAGGGGCGTGACGTCACGTGCGTGCCCCGCCCCCTGCCGCGAGCGGGTCCACTCCTGGCTCTCCTTTAAAGTATGAGCACGTTGTCACGTGCGCGCCCTGCCCCCCTGCTACTCGCGGTCCCGGGCTCCTTATCTCGCAGCATTGCATTCAAGGTATGTGACATGTTACTTAGTGATCACTGCTGGTCATATGTTTCTAAAGGTCACGCTAATGGGCACCTTTTTTATGTTAAGGGGCACTCTGATGGACGAATTTTATTTAAGGGGCACGCTGATGGGTATATTTTTAATGTGCACACTGATGGGCATATTTTGTTAAGGGACACATTTTGTTGTGCCCATCAAAGTGACAATTAACATAAAATATGCCCATCTGTGTACACATTAAAAATATACCCATCAGCGTGCCCCTTAAAATAAAATTGTGCCCATCAAAGTGCTCATTAACATAAAAGGTGCCCATCAGCGTGACCCTTATTTTATGTTAAGGGTCATTGCTGATGGGGACATTTTTTGTTAAGGTGCACTCTGATGGGCATATTTTATTTTAAGAGCAACACTGATGGGCACATTTTGTATTAAAGGGCACTCTAAATGGCAGATTTTATGTTAAGGGACATGTTTTGTTGTGCCCATCAGAGTGCCCCTTAATATAAAATGTGCCCATCAGGGTGTCCCTTAACATAAAATGTGCCCATCAGGGTGCCCCTTAACATAAAATGTGCCCATCAGAGTGTCCCTTAATATAAAACGTGCCCATGGGCACATTTTATGTTTAGGGGCACGCTGTTGCCCCTATTGTCTAATTTTTGCTCTAATTTTTGCTCTTCTCAAAAAAAAAAAAAAAAAACGACTATTAAAATTAAAGACTGATCATTTTTGTCAGGGGGGCAAATGTACAAAATCAGCAGGGGCTCAAATACTTTTTCCCCCTCACTGTACACAATAATTGAACAAATAAAATCAAGGGGTAGAGGTATAAGTGAGAGCAAAAATGTTTTGCTGGAGCCGCTTTCTGTTTCATAAAACAACAGCGCCACCACCTGGCACTGCCAATAAAAAAAGTAAAAAAAAAGTCAATAATTTCTATAGTTACAAAGTGGTTCTAAAGGCAGGTGTCCCGGTTGCAAATGTTCTCTCATTTCCCGTTTGGTAAAATGTCAGCAGGACAGGAAGTTGGGTGATGATATCTCTCTAATAGAGCCCCAGATAGCAATACAAACCAGGCAGAGTGTTATGGTGCTTGCAGAACCCCTGCCAGGACTTCCAATGGAACTCAGAACCTCTGCCAGGACTTTTACTGATACCAATGATAAGACACTATTCCTCCCACTGACACCAATGATGGGACACTATTCCTCCCAATGACACAAATGATGGGACACTATTCCTCCCAATGACACCAATGATGGGACACTATTCCTCCCAATGACACCAATGATGGGACACTATTCCTCCCAATGACACCAATGATGGGACACTATTCCTCCCAATGACACCAATGATGGGACACTATTCCTCCCACTGACACCAATGATGGGACACTATTCCTCCCACTGACACCAATGATGGGACACTATTCCTCCCACTGACACCAATGATGGGACACCATTCCTCCCAATGATGGGACACTATTCCTCCCACCGACACCAATGATGGGACACTATTCATCCCAATGACACCAATGGTGGGGCACTATTCCTCCCACCGACACCAATGATGGGACACTATTCCTCCCACTGACACCAATGATGGGGCACTATTCCTCCCACTGACACCAATGATGGGGCACTACTCCTCCTACCGACAATAATGATGGGGTATTGATTACTCTCACTGATGCCAGGACATTTTCTACTCCCACTGGCTCCCTAAAGTCTGAAGGACAGTAAACTGGCCCTTTGTTTAGAAAGTTTGGACACTCCCTGATCTGATTTAGAACATCGCCGTCCCGTCACATACAGATTATATTCTGCTGCTTTCTGAAAGGAGTTTTTCTCACCTTGAGCCGTCCGGGAAGGATAAAACCCCATACCCCTTAAAAAGTCCATTTTCAAACAGGCCGACGTAGCCGGATCCATCAGTAAACAACAGCTGGCCAATTCCATGTCTTCTACCTGGAGAGAGAAAGAAGGTCTGGTCACACATAGGTGGGGGGGGGGGGGGTGATGGTCACACCTAGGTGGGGGGTGATGGTCACATTTATTATTTGTGTCACAGGGGAACTAAACCCTCCCGGGCCTTTACATAAGGAAGCTGCCATTTTAGCTCTTGTTTTATCTGCAGCTATGATTAAGCGCGGAGTTACAGTGTGAAACGCGTCAGTTTATCTGTTTTTTTTTTGCTGTGGCATGTATTTTTGTGATTTCATTTTACAAAAAAAACAAAAACATTTTTTGGAGTGCGGCTGTCCAAACCTTCTTTCGTATTCCTGCAATTGTTTGATCTGCGGTCACCATGGTGCTGCACATGCGATCAGTCATGACAGCAGCTGTTTGATGGCTTGACAGTTCAGGTGGGAGCACAAGCAACTGTAATGCCGCGTACACACGGTCGTTTTCTGCGATGTAAAAAAACGACGTTTTCTGTGAAGTAAAAAACGACGTTTTTAAAACGACACTTTTCAAAAACGATGTTGCCTACACACCATCGTTTTTTCACAGTGCTCTAGCAAAGCGAGGTTACGTTCACCACGTTTTTCCATTGAAGCTCGCTTCATAACTAGCTTCTGGGCATGCGCGGGTGTAAAAACGTCGTTTGAAACGTCGTTTTTGCTACACACGGTCAATTTCTGTGAAGTCAAAAACGACGTTTTGAAAAACGACACATAAAATTGAAGCATGCTTCAATTTTTTTGTGTCGTTTTTCACAAGACATAAAACGTCGTTTTCTCCCACACACGATCAATTAAATTGACGTTTTTAAAAACGTCGTTTTTTTACATCGCAGAAAACGACCGTGTGTACGCGGCATTACAGTTATCGATCACGGCATGCCGTTTTTTTAGGGAATATCTAAATTGATGGGTTTATTCCCATAAACTTTTCATCCTATAAAAATGGATAGGATAGTAGGAGCCACTTACCGACCGTCTAACTGGGAAAATACGTGATGTCAGTACCGGGGTTGTGGCTGCGGCTAGATGCCATATCCCTGCTATAAGCCTTTCTCATAAAAGTGGCACGATCGGCGGTTCCGCCGCTTGATCACTTTTAGAAACGGCAGGAGTGACTGGGCATAGAGATGAGTGAAGGAAATATGGCCTCTGCTCATCTCTATGCCCTAGGACAGGGGTGGCAAACACAAGGCCCGCAGGCCGAATCCGGCCCGCCAGACCTTGCCATGTGGCACCGCGCAACGGGCCGTCCGTTGCCACTAGTGGTGCAACGGATCGTGACCGATCCGTGATCCGCACCGCTGCCTCGGCCTAGCTCTGAGCAGTCGGCCATCTTGGTACACCCGGCTCCTATGATGGACTTCCCAGAGATACAATCCCGGGACCGCGGGATGTGTGACGTCCATCATAGGCGCCACAGACTCCAGAAGGCGGCAATTACAAGCCTCCACTGTAAAGAAAGATCCTGGCTCGGGAAGGCGGCTCTTCTCTCCTCCTCCCCTCCTTTCTGGCTGGCTGCTGTGACACATGATGTGTGTATGTCAGGTAGGTCCATGTTACATGTATGTCAGGTAGGTGAAGTCCGTGTATGTCAGGTAGGTGAAGTCAGTGTATGTCAGGTAGGTGAAGTCAGTGTATGTCAGGTAGGTGAAGTCAGTGTATGTCAGGTAGGTGAAGTCAGTGTATGTGTCAGGTAGGTCCATGTATGTCAGGTAGGTCCATGTATGTCAGGTAGGTCTATCTTTGTCAGGTAGGTTAGGTCAGTGTATGTCAGGTAGGTGATGTCAGTGTGTGTATGTCAGGTAGGTGATGTCAGTGTGTGTATGTCAGGTAGGTGAGGTCAGTGTGTGTATGTCAGGTAGGTGAGGTCAGTGTATGTCAGGTAGGTGAGGTCAGTGTGTGTATGTCAGGTAGGTGAGGTCAGTGTGTGTATGTCAGGTAGGTGAGGTCAGTGTATGTCAGGTAGGTGAAGTCAGTGTATGTCAGGTAGGTGAAGTCAGTGTATGTCAGGTAGGTGAATGTATGTCAGGTAGCCCATCCCATCCCATCTCATTCCATCCTACCCCACCCCCATCCCATGCCATCCTATACCACCCCACCTCATCTCATCCTACCCCACCCCATCTCATTCCAGGGTGGATGGGAGGATGGAAGGAGAGTGGAGGGTGCAGAGGTCAGATATTGTACACGGTCCATAGCATACTCCTGTATCCTGCATTTCGTACGCAGCAAACTCTTGAACCCTGCGCTCCATAATACCAGTAATAAACAAATGCAGTGACAATTATTTATGATAATAGTGGACACGTAGTCTTACAGATACAACCGGCCCTTTGAGGGCAACCATACTGCTAATGCGGCCCCCCATGAATTTGAGTTTGCCACCCCTGCCCTAGGAGGACCCGAGAGATATCATGATGTCACTTTAGTTTCTGGTCTATGTAAACAAGGCCATTTTTTTTATATATAAAAGGAGTACATAATATATATATGTATTTATATATTTTTTTTGGATCTTTTGCTTTTAAAGGAGTTGTAAAGTCTCCAGATTTTTCACCTTAATGCATTCTATCCAGTGAAATAGGATTTGGGGGGGCGGGGCCACCTGAACTGTATATTACCAGCCACATGCCGTGGCTGCAGGATTTTTAACGCAGCAATCTGCTTTCAGATCGATTTTCAGAGGGCATTTGACAGGCTGTGAGGAGGCATTATATCTCTAACCCTCTACAATTGCATGCATTGCACACGGGTGTGGCACGGCCTTTCTGAACTCAGTGGGTGAGTGCAACAGGTAGCGACGCCTGTCAAACTCCGCAGCCGCAATGCTTTGCATATGTACAGCTCCGCCCCAGCTGCTCATTTACGAGCGGCAAAACCATGTCCCAAACGCTTGTTTTACCGCCCTTTGCAAATAAAGCTTTGATAAGCGGTAACACCCGTCAACCTCCCCCTCCCCACTGAGCTCAAAGGGGCTGCATTGCAACTACACACAATGCATACCATTGCGGTGCGATACTACGACATTATAGGGTTAAATCAGGCGGTGAGGAGACAAGATAATACATTCTCACTGCTTACCAAATGTCCTCTGAAAAGCAATCTGAACGAGGATCGCTCTTCAGAGGGCACCACACTCCAAAGAGCCCTCATTGTGGTTCTGCTTGGCTCCAACCATTGCAAGCAACACCCAGATCCATCAATTATAACACTACATGGGGGTCCCAGCCCTGAGCTATGTCCCCATCAACCAGGGGTGCTACTGGTTATTACCTTCTCTCCATTCTCCGTGATATTCCTCACCATTGGAATAGGTGAAGGAGCCTTTAATCAATGTCATGTTTCTGGCCACCTACAGGATACAGTGAAACCTGCCATGAGATAAAAGCAAAAAAACGCATGAAAATCAGAAGAAACACAGAAAATACCCAACAATGACCAATAAACTGATGAATTATAGGAGGAGAAACACGTTGTGTTCAGCTTTTTCTCTTTAGACATCAGCACTGCCTATAGGAAAGCCGTGTTCATCCCTTCACTTGGCAGCTTCACCAAGAATAAAGAAGGAAACCTAAAAACAAACCCGGCGGCTGCCAATGGCGACCTCCCTCCAAACCCGGCGACTGCCAATGGTGACCTCCCTCCAAACCCGGCGGCTGCCAATGGTGACCTCCCGCCAAACCCGGCGGCTGCCAATGGTGACCTCCCGCCAAACCCGGCGGCTGCCAATGGTGACCTCCCGCCAAACCCGGCGGCTGCCAATGGCGACCTCCCTCCAAACCCGGCGGCTGCCAATGGCGACCTCCCTCCAAACCCGGCGGCTGCCAATGGCGACCTCCCTCCAAACCCGGCGGCTGCCAATGGTGACCTCCCTCCAAACCTGGCGACTGTCAATGATGACCACCCCCAAACCTGGCGGCTGCCAATGAGGACCTCCCTAAACTTGGAGGCTGCCAATGAGGACCTCCCTAAACTTGGCGGCTGCCAATGAGGACCTCCCTAAACTTGGCGGATGCCAATGAGGACCTCCCTAAAACTTGGCGGCTGCCAATGAGGACCTCCCTAAACAAGTTGCAATCTTCTCACAATTTTTTGAAAAATTATGAAATATAAAAAAAGAAGGGGAGGAAAGCTGAGCCCCCCCCCCAATGCCAGTCCCAGGTGGGCAAGCAGGGCCCAGGAACATAGCAGGGGGCACCCTTTACAGGGGGGCTTGGAGGCGATCGGGTGGTTGCCCAACTGCTGGATTGATTCCATTTGACAGCTGGCTTGTCAGATATACACACACACACACATACTTTCAGTGGCCGGGAACGGGTGCGTTAAACCTCCTGCTGTCAGGACCGTATGACAGCATGACAGCCAGGTAACTAGCATTTTTCTAATCCCTAAATACCTCTACTACATGACAACCTTTTGTTTAACGCCAAAGCATACAACGCTAGACATGTGCAGAACGAAAAAAAAAATGTTTTGTTATGTGCATAAATTTAAGTGAAAATTTCATTTTCTGAATTTTTTTTGTTTATTCGAATTGATTGAATTCCATTAGAAATCGAATTTATTCTCCACATAAAAAATGTTTGTTTTTTCTATTTCATTCTAAATTTTATTTTCGATTCTGTTCCAATTCGGAAAATGGTTATATCATTTTTTTTCTATTCTAATTTATTCTACTAGAAATGGTTCTATTCTATTGTTTTTTTTTTCTATTCAAATTTTGAAAAATGGTTATATTCTGTTCAATTTTATAGTTTTTTTTTTTTTTTTAATTCTATTGTTTTTTTTATATTCAAGTTTATTCTATTAGAATTTCGGAAAATAGTTATAATTTTTTTCTATTCTATCAATTTTTTTCTATTCTAATTTATTCTACTAGAAATGGTTATATTCCATTGTCTTATTCTATTCTAATTTTGGGAAATGGTTACATAATTTTTTTTCTATTCTATGATTTATTTTCTATTCCAATGTATTCTACTAGAAATGGTTTTACTATATTGTAATTTTCTATTCCAATTTTGGGAAATGGTTATAATAATTTTTTTTTATAGTTTTAATTATATTCTTTTACTATTCTATTGTTTTTTTCTATTCGAATTTTGGAAAATGGTTATATAATTTTTTTTTATTCTATATTTTTTTCTATTCTAATTTATTCTACTAGAATTGGTTCTATTCTATTGTTTTTTTTTCTATTTTATTTGAATTTTGGGAAATGGTTATATTCTGTTCTATTGTTTTTTTAAAGGGGTGGTTCCCCCTAAAACAAATTTCTAACAATACATTTGGAAGACTGCTTACACTGCGGGTAGGCTGGCTTTTTATTTATTTTTTTATCGTACATACCTCGATCATATCGCATATCGCCGTTTCATCCCTCGGCTTCCGGGTATGAGTCTTGCTGGACCTAGTTGATGGACGTTCCTCCGACCGGCGCATACTGCGCGTCACGACTTTCCGACAGAAGCCGAACGTCATTGCGCAGGCGCCGTATAGAGTCGGCTCTATACGACGCCTGCGCAGCGACGTTCGGCTTCTTTCGGAAAGTCGTGACGTCAAGTATGCGTCGGTCGGAGGAACGTCAATCAACTAGGAACGCCCACCGCCACAAGACTCATACCCGGAAGTCGAGGGATGAAACGGCGATATCGAGGTATGTACAAAAAAAAAAAAAAACCAGCCTACCCGCAGTGTAAGCAGTCTTCCAAATGTATTGTTAGAAATTTGTTTTAAGGGGGAACCACACCTTTAATTCTATCGTTTTACTTTCTATTTTTTTTTTTTTTTTCTTTTCTTTTCTATACGTTTTTTTTTCTCTATTCTTTTATTTTGTATTCTGTTTCGTTTTACTCTATTATCTATTCTTTTATTTTATTCTCTTTAGAAATTCATATTAGAATTAGATTTGAAAATGATTCAAGATCAATAACCAGTTTCGATTTGAAAAAAAATTGAGCGAAAATTTTTTTTTATTCTATTTTTTTTTTTCTATTCTAATTCATTCCGCTAGAATTGGTTCTATTCTATTGTTTTTTTTTTCTATTTTATTAGAATTTTGGGAAATGGTTATATTCTGTTCCATTTTATTGTTTTTTTTTATTCTATCGTTTTACTTTCTATTTTTTTTTCTATTGTTTTCTAGACGTTTTATTTTTTGCTATTCTTTTATTTTGTATTCTGTTCCGTTTTACTCTATTGTTATCTATTCTTTTATTTTTTTATTTCATTTTATTCTCTTTAGAAATTCATATTAGAATTAGATTTGAAAATTATTCAAATTCAATAACGATTCAGTTTCGATTTTGAAAATAGATTTTGAGCGAAATTTTTAATTTATTCTATTCCAATTTATTCTACTGGAATTGGTTCTATTCTATTGTTTTTCTATTTTAATTGAATTTTGGGAAATGGTTATATTATGTTCTATTTTATTGTTTTTTTAATTCTATCGTTTTACTTTCTATTGTTTTTTTTATTTTCTATTATTTTCTAGATGTTTTTTTTTCTATTCTTTTATTTTGTATTCTGTTCCGTTTTACTCTATTATTATCTATTCTTTTATTTTTTATTTTATTTTATTCTCTTTAGAAATTCATATAAGAATTAGATTTGAAAATGATTCAAATTCAATAACGATTCAGTTTCGATTTGAAAATAGATTTTGAGCGAAATTTTGTTTTTCGGATTTGTTTTAAATTCGGGTTAATTTCCGTATAATGAAAACTTCATCCGAATTTTGATTCGGAATGAAACAAAACTGCCCATGTCTATAAAAACACCCCAAATACACCAAAAAGGAAAACTCTGCGCTCCTGAAAGTTCACCAATTATAAATCCACTTAATGTTTGTGAAGAAAAAAACATACATTAACACTTTAATTTTCGGAAGATCCAGTCCTTTATATGGTTAAAAAAGGGAAAGTTTCCACAATGTACACAATATAATAAAAAAAGTATAAAAAAAAAAAACTTTCCAAATGTCTGCATCAGACCAGCACCCTCTTCAGACTTCAAATGGTTAAAGCTTGCGGTTTTAGTTTGTGGGCTGTCTAGCAAGACATCATTAGTGCAAATGGTGAGCACAGTACATTACCCAGCCAGATGTACACATCGATCGAATGTCCTTCTCCTGGCTGATGTAACAATGTCCGGGATCCTAAGCTCTCTCCTATGCGGGTATGGAAGCTTCACAGACCCGATAAATGTGACTGCTGGAGACACAGGGTGGATCAGCCTATCAGAAAGGACGCTCTCCCTGGGTGAACATGCAAGCGTCCCACGTCTGAGACACTGTTTCAGTAAACCAGCTGTACTGCAGGGAGAAGTTTAGGCGCCCTCCAGTGGGCAAATTGCAGTATGCGCTTGTTGAAAAATCAACAGCGTTGCATGGCGATTAAAATAATCGGATATAAAAGTTCTTATGCATGAATAGGATCTTCCATCATAAAAGGGGGATATTAAGAGGGGTCCTAGACGACGCGTTTCGCCCTTACAAGAGCTTTGTCACAGTCAATAGGACCTAGGTATAAAGTTTAATTAAATAGACTAAGATAGGGGGGGGAATTTGAGGAAGGGGAGGAGAAAGGGGAGGTGTACCAAACCGAGAGATTTAACCCTTTGGACATCCAAAAAGACAAACAGACAAATAAATCACATATATATTGCAAGAGAATTATTTTTAAAAAATATATTGCAAGAGAATTCGTTTTAAAAAAACATATAAGCACATCATAAATTACTAAAAGATAAACAGCAGTTTTTTTGTGTCTTAACTGGTCACTAGATCTCATTATAACAAATCTATATTGTTGCAACATAATATCCACAATAGGTTGTATGGGCACTCTATCCAAATGGTGCCCTCTAGTGGCAATTCATAAAAACTATATTCTAAAAAATGTTATAGAATATAGAATAAAAAGCTATATATAAAATAGGAAGAGTTAGATAAGAACGTTAACTTCAATTTCCTCATTTAACCCCTTAGGTGCCAAGCTGTCGAACTTATGTATCCAGAAGACCTCCCTTCTGCAAAGAAGGGAGAATCTTTCATTGGTAGTCAGAGTTCCTTTCGGAATGTGCTCAATTACAAAAACTTCAAGATATTTAAAATCCCTGTTGTGACAACGATCAAAGTGCCGAGGAACGCTGTGTTCAGTACAGCCCTTTTTAATCAGGCGACGATGATCGCCGATTCGGGCGCGTAGAGCTCTGATAGTTCTGCCAACATAGAAAAGACCACAGGCACACCGTAGGACATAAATAACAAATTCTGTAGAACATGTCACAAAATGTTTGATACCAAATGATTTTCCAGGAGATAGATGAATCTTCTCTGTGCCATGGGAAATGAATTGGCATGTCAAGCATGCCCGTTTTTTGCACTGAAAGATCCCCTTACGGTCATTAAAATAGCTTCTAATATCTAATGGAGAACCTGATGGTTTCTTCTGAATTTTACTAGGGGCTAAGATATTTTTGAGTGTACGGGCCCTCCGAAAAGTAACCTGCGGGATGGCTGGAAGTATAGGAGCCAATCTTTGATCTAAGTGAAGTATTTTAAAATGTTTCTTTATAATATTGGCAACTGATTTGTAACAATCATTGTATGTAGTAACAAATCTAGTGGTATATTCACTAACCCGTTGTTCTTTGGTTGTTACCGTCTCAGGGGGTTTCAGAAAAAAAGAAAAGGCCTCATTGACTAACTTTTCAGGATAGCCCTTCTCTTCAAATTTCTTCTGCATTAGGATGCTCTGTTCAATATATTCATCATCCCGAGTACAATTCCTTTTGAGTCTATTGAATTGTCCTTTTGGAATATTCTTCTTCCACACAGGATGATGGCAACTGTCATAGTGCAGATATGAGTTACCATTAGTTGGTTTGTTATGATTCTTGGTAATTATTTTATCTTGTTCATGTGTTACCACTAGATCCAAGAAGACTATTTCAAGAGGATCTATTACATATGTAAAGGATAAATTGAAAGTATTGCAATTACAATACGAGACAAAGGAGAGAAAAGTCTCCATTGTCCCACTCCAAATGAGGATCACATCATCAATGTAACGTCCAAAATAAACTATAAATTCAGCATAGGGATTGTTTTGCCAAATATATATGTCTTCCCATTGGCCCATGGTTAGATTGGCATATACAGGTGCATAATTAGCTCCCATCGCCGTCCCCTTTAATTGTAAATAAAACTGCTCACAGAACGTAAAATAATTGTGTTTGAGACAGAACTCCACTGCCTCCAATAAAAACTGGGACTGTAAAGAATTAAAATCTCCACTCTTGTTTAGGAAATATTGGACAGCTCTAGTTCCCACTTCGTGCGGAATAGAGGTATATAGCGATGCCACGTCCAGAGATGCCCAAAAGTATCCTGGTTCCCATTTGTAATGTTGGAGGGCGTCTATCACTTCTTTTGAATCTTTTATGTATGACGGCAATTGGAGAACCAGAGGTTGTAACATATGGTCGATATACATTGAAAGACCATTAAGGAAGCTGTTTGTGCTGGCTATAATAGGGCGGCCTGGAGGATCTACAAGAGATTTGTGAATTTTCGGTAAAAAATAAAAATGGGGGGTACTACATTCAAAGGGGAGGAAAAACTGCCTTTCTCTTTTCGTGAGCACACCACTTTCCCACGCTGTATAAATCAGCGTTTTCAGTAGCTGTTGGTATTCGGGGAGAGGGTCTTTAGACAGTTTAAGGTAAGTGTCAGTATCCGCTAGAAGACGGCTGGCTTCTTTCAGATAATCTACCTTATTTTGGATCACTATGCTGCCCCCTTTGTCCGCCTGTTTAATAATAAGGTCAGCATTATTCTTTAAAACTTTAAGAGCTTGATTCTCCTCAAATGATAAATTCAAATGTTTTGTATTTTTTGTTTTTTCACACAAAACGACCAGATCTTTGTAGACCGCTTGATAGTAGGTCTCGATGTACGGCCCTTTAGAGGAACTGGGGTAAAATGTGGATTTGGGTTTAAAAGTGGTGGTTAGCATAGGGGGCTCCACCTGTGATATGGCGACATCCCCCTCTACGTGACCATCCTGCCATAGGTCCTCAAGGATTTGTAGTACCTCTTCCTCCGGCATAATTGATGTCAAAGGTGTTACTGCCACCATTTGGCTGTTGTAATTACCTTTATGGTGCACCAAAGGATTAGTCGCAAAGTGACGCTTCAAAGTAAGCTGCCTGATAAATACATGTAGGTCTTTAAATAAGCCAAATTTATTCGGGCCATTAGAGGGTGAGAAACTTAACCCTTTCTGGAGGACCCGAGTTTCGAAGGGAGACAATATGTGTGAAGAGAGATTGTAGATTTTTATGGTGTCAGTACTTGGTTCCTTTCTACTCTCTCTTTTTTGTTGTCTCGTCTGTCGAGCTCCTGCTCTTCGTCCTCTTCTAGTTTTCTCTTTTCTTTTCCTCCCTTTGGAGGTGGCCTCTGAAAATTTTGATCTGAGGGAGATAGCTCTCCTAGTGAGGGATCCAATTGAGACGGAATAGACGTATTGTCTTCTGTGGATTTTGGTCTAGCTCCTTGTATTTTGTAGATTTCAAGGTCCCTAGAGAGGGGGCTAAAACTATTCCGAATTGGAATATTAAAAATCTCTGTAGGTCTGTTAGTGTTAATAGGCCTCATCCTGTCGACATCTAAATTAGTAGGAATGGAAGTTTCAAGAGGGAAGGGAGGGACAATGTCCGTTGTTCCAATGTCCATAGTGGATAAGTCTCTCTCTTCTCCAATTGTTCCAGGAGGGTATTGATTCCAAGTGAGCTGAGCTCCTATGGGAATAAGATTACTATTACTCTGTGGCAGTGAGGGTTCATCAACCCTTTGTGAGTATTGAATATGTTCATTATTAGGTATTCTGGATCTATATTTATTATTTTTTTTATTTTTATTTCTCGGTTTGCTTTGTGTATTCTGTGGGGGAATGCCCTGTGTTTCATTGTGTGGACGCTTCCATTCGAATACCTGACCATTACTATAGTCGAAAAGATCTCTTTCAAGCTTATTAGTTTTCTTTGAGATTAGCAAATCCTCATCTTTTTTAACGTTTCTATTAAGTACTTCCAACCATTTGGTGAACAAGCAAGAGGAACTATATTCATTTAAGAGTATTTCTTTTTCGCTGACCTGATGTTGCGCTAGTTCCAACTTCCTCTCTCTTTGTGTGACTAATACTTTAATCCATTTCATCGTACAGAATTCTGCTAGAGATCTCCATTCTTTGGTGAGATCTTCATCCAGAAAACTACACTGTTTTTTGATACGTAAGCCGCGTGGTGTAATGCCTAATTCAAGATATTTGTTTAAAAAAGCTAAATCCCACCATTGCGTTTGCTCGTAGAGCCTAGCATCCTGTGATTGGAGGAAGGCTTTTCTCATACGTATCTCGAAGAGCTCGCTATGTGGTTGATTACGGCTTATTGGAACTTCATTATATTTTACCGAAAGATTTTTACTGTTACAGTCAATATTATTAAAAATGGCTTGAAGTCTAGCATTTCTAGCTATGCAATTACTCATATTCAAAAGTTAAAAGGTTTTTTCTATAATGTTAAGATATTAAAAGGTTTAAGATTTTATTAAAACAAAAAAAAAAAAAAAAAAAAAAAAAGGGGGGCGGAAAAAACTCGGTTCGGAAAAAAAAAAAAAAAAAAAAAAAAAAAAAAATTACAAAGGGGATGATGAAAAACTGAAGGGAAATTGACACTTAACAACAGTCAAGGATTAACCCAGAGCAGCCATGTGAACAAAGTCCAGACAGCAATATTGATACAAAAAAATCACTGGCGCTCAATGGGAAATAACTAATATCCCATGAAATACTTAAAACCCTCGTATGGGCTGAGAACAGTCCGTGCTGCAGAGATCCGGATACCCTGAAGTACCGCAAATACACAAATACACCAAAAAGGAAAACTCTGCGCTCCTGAAAGTTCACCAATTATAAATCCACTTAATGTTTGTGAAGAAAAAAACATACATTAACACTTTAATTTTCGGAAGATCCAGTCCTTTATATGGTTAAAAAAGGGAAAGTTTCCACAATGTACACAATATAATAAAAAAAGTATAAAAAAAAACTTTCCAAATGTCTGCATCAGACCAGCACCCTCTTCAGACTTCAAATGGTTAAAGCTTGCGGTTTTAGTTTGTGGGCTGTCTAGCAAGACATCATTAGTGCAAATGGTGAGCACAGTACATTACCCAGCCAGATGTACACATCGATCGAATGTCCTTCTCCTGGCTGATGTAACAATGTCCGGGATCCTAAGCTCTCTCCTATGCGGGTATGGAAGCTTCACAGACCCGATAAATGTGACTGCTGGAGACACAGGGTGGATCAGCCTATCAGAAAGGACGCTCTCCCTGGGTGAACATGCAAGCGTCCCACGTCTGAGACACTGTTTCAGTAAACCAGCTGTACTGCAGGGAGAAGTTTAGGCGCCCTCCAGTGGGCAAATTGCAGTATGCGCTTGTTGAAAAATCAACAGCGTTGCATGGCGATTAAAATAATCGGATATAAAAGTTCTTATGCATGAATAGGATCTTCCATCATAAAAGGGGGATATTAAGAGGGGTCCTAGACGACGCGTTTCGCCCTTACAAGAGCTTTGTCACAGTCAATAGGACCTAGGTATAAAGTTTAATTAAATAGACTAAGATAGGGGGGGGGAATTTGAGGAAGGGGAGGAGAAAGGGGAGGTGTACCAAACCGAGAGATTTAACCCTTTGGACATCCAAAAAGACAAACAGACAAATAAATCACATATATATTGCAAGAGAATTATTTTTAAAAAATATATTGCAAGAGAATTCGTTTTAAAAAAACATATAAGCACATCATAAATTACTAAAAGATAAACAGCAGTTTTTTTGTGTCTTAACTGGTCACTAGATCTCATTATAACAAATCTATATTGTTGCAACATAATATCCACAATAGGTTGTATGGGCACTCTATCCAAATGGTGCCCTCTAGTGGCAATTCATAAAAACTATATTCTAAAAAATGTTATAGAATATAGAATAAAAAGCTATATATAAAATAGGAAGAGTTAGATAAGAACGTTAACTTCAATTTCCTCATTTAACCCCTTAGGTGCCTCAGCCCATACGAGGGTTTTAAGTATTTCATGGGATATTAGTTATTTCCCATTGAGCGCCAGTGATTTTTTTGTATCAATATTGCTGTCTGGACTTTGTTCACATGGCTGCTCTGGGTTAATCCTTGACTGTTGTTAAGTGTCAATTTCCCTTCAGTTTTTCATCATCACCATTGTAATTTTTTTTTTTTTTTTTTTTTTTTTTTTTTTTTTTTTTTTTTTTTCCGAACCGAGTTTTTTCCGCCCCCCTTTTTTTTTTTTTTTTTTTTTGTTTTAATAAAATCTTAAACCTTTTAATATCTTAACATTATAGAAAAAACCTTTTAACTTTTGAATATGAGTAATTGCATAGCTAGAAATGCTAGACTTCAAGCCATTTTTAATAATATTGACTGTAACAGTAAAAATCTTTCGGTAAAATATAATGAAGTTCCAATAAGCCGTAATCAACCACATAGCGAGCTCTTCGAGATACGTATGAGAAAAGCCTTCCTCCAATCACAGGATGCTAGGCTCTACGAGCAAACGCAATGGTGGGATTTAGCTTTTTTAAACAAATATCTTGAATTAGGCATTACACCACGCGGCTTACGTATCAAAAAACAGTGTAGTTTTCTGGATGAAGATCTCACCAAAGAATGGAGATCTCTAGCAGAATTCTGTACGATGAAATGGATTAAAGTATTAGTCACACAAAGAGAGAGGAAGTTGGAACTAGCGCAACATCAGGTCAGCGAAAAAGAAATACTCTTAAATGAATATAGTTCCTCTTGCTTGTTCACCAAATGGTTGGAAGTACTTAATAGAAACGTTAAAAAAGATGAGGATTTGCTAATCTCAAAGAAAACTAATAAGCTTGAAAGAGATCTTTTCGACTATAGTAATGGTCAGGTATTCGAATGGAAGCGTCCACACAATGAAACACAGGGCATTCCCCCACAGAATACACAAAGCAAACCGAGAAATAAAAATAAAAAAAATAATAAATATAGATCCAGAATACCTAATAATGAACATATTCAATACTCACAAAGGGTTGATGAACCCTCACTGCCACAGAGTAATAGTAATCTTATTCCCATAGGAGCTCAGCTCACTTGGAATCAATACCCTCCTGGAACAATTGGAGAAGAGAGAGACTTATCCACTATGGACATTGGAACAACGGACATTGTCCCTCCCTTCCCTCTTGAAACTTCCATTCCTACTAATTTAGATGTCGACAGGATGAGGCCTATTAACACTAACAGACCTACAGAGATTTTTAATATTCCAATTCGGAATAGTTTTAGCCCCCTCTCTAGGGACCTTGAAATCTACAAAATACAAGGAGCTAGACCAAAATCCACAGAAGACAATACGTCTATTCCGTCTCAATTGGATCCCTCACTAGGAGAGCTATCTCCCTCAGATCAAAATTTTCAGAGGCCACCTCCAAAGGGAGGAAAAGAAAAGAGAAAACTAGAAGAGGACGAAGAGCAGGAGCTCGACAGACGAGACAACAAAAAAGAGAGAGTAGAAAGGAACCAAGTACTGACACCATAAAAATCTACAATCTCTCTTCACACATATTGTCTCCCTTCGAAACTCGGGTCCTCCAGAAAGGGTTAAGTTTCTCACCCTCTAATGGCCCGAATAAATTTGGCTTATTTAAAGACCTACATGTATTTATCAGGCAGCTTACTTTGAAGCGTCACTTTGCGACTAATCCTTTGGTGCACCATAAAGGTAATTACAACAGCCAAATGGTGGCAGTAACACCTTTGACATCAATTATGCCGGAGGAAGAGGTACTACAAATCCTTGAGGACCTATGGCAGGATGGTCACGTAGAGGGGGATGTCGCCATATCACAGGTGGAGCCCCCTATGCTAACCACCACTTTTAAACCCAAATCCACATTTTACCCCAGTTCCTCTAAAGGGCCGTACATCGAGACCTACTATCAAGCGGTCTACAAAGATCTGGTCGTTTTGTGTGAAAAAACAAAAAATACAAAACATTTGAATTTATCATTTGAGGAGAATCAAGCTCTTAAAGTTTTAAAGAATAATGCTGACCTTATTATTAAACAGGCGGACAAAGGGGGCAGCATAGTGATCCAAAATAAGGTAGATTATCTGAAAGAAGCCAGCCGTCTTCTAGCGGATACTGACACTTACCTTAAACTGTCTAAAGACCCTCTCCCCGAATACCAACAGCTACTGAAAACGCTGATTTATACAGCGTGGGAAAGTGGTGTGCTCACGAAAAGAGAAAGGCAGTTTTTCCTCCCCTTTGAATGTAGTACCCCCCATTTTTATTTTTTACCGAAAATTCACAAATCTCTTGTAGATCCTCCAGGCCGCCCTATTATAGCCAGCACAAACAGCTTCCTTAATGGTCTTTCAATGTATATCGACCATATGTTACAACCTCTGGTTCTCCAATTGCCGTCATACATAAAAGATTCAAAAGAAGTGATAGACGCCCTCCAACATTACAAATGGGAACCAGGATACTTTTGGGCATCTCTGGACGTGGCATCGCTATATACCTCTATTCCGCACGAAGTGGGAACTAGAGCTGTCCAATATTTCCTAAACAAGAGTGGAGATTTTAATTCTTTACAGTCCCAGTTTTTATTGGAGGCAGTGGAGTTCTGTCTCAAACACAATTATTTTACGTTCTGTGAGCAGTTTTATTTACAATTAAAGGGGACGGCGATGGGAGCTAATTATGCACCTGTATATGCCAATCTAACCATGGGCCAATGGGAAGACATATATATTTGGCAAAACAATCCCTATGCTGAATTTATAGTTTATTTTGGACGTTACATTGATGATGTGATCCTCATTTGGAGTGGGACAATGGAGACTTTTCTCTCCTTTGTCTCGTATTGTAATTGCAATACTTTCAATTTATCCTTTACATATGTAATAGATCCTCTTGAAATAGTCTTCTTGGATCTAGTGGTAACACATGAACAAGATAAAATAATTACCAAGAATCATAACAAACCAACTAATGGTAACTCATATCTGCACTATGACAGTTGCCATCATCCTGTGTGGAAGAAGAATATTCCAAAAGGACAATTCAATAGACTCAAAAGGAATTGTACTCGGGATGATGAATATATTGAACAGAGCATCCTAATGCAGAAGAAATTTGAAGAGAAGGGCTATCCTGAAAAGTTAGTCAATGAGGCCTTTTCTTTTTTTCTGAAACCCCCTGAGACGGTAACAACCAAAGAACAACGGGTTAGTGAATATACCACTAGATTTGTTACTACATACAATGATTGTTACAAATCAGTTGCCAATATTATAAAGAAACATTTTAAAATACTTCACTTAGATCAAAGATTGGCTCCTATACTTCCAGCCATCCCGCAGGTTACTTTTCGGAGGGCCCGTACACTCAAAAATATCTTAGCCCCTAGTAAAATTCAGAAGAAACCATCAGGTTCTCCATTAGATATTAGAAGCTATTTTAATGACCGTAAGGGGATCTTTCAGTGCAAAAAACGGGCATGCTTGACATGCCAATTCATTTCCCATGGCACAGAGAAGATTCATCTATCTCCTGGAAAATCATTTGGTATCAAACATTTTGTGACATGTTCTACAGAATTTGTTATTTATGTCCTACGGTGTGCCTGTGGTCTTTTCTATGTTGGCAGAACTATCAGAGCTCTACGCGCCCGAATCGGCGATCATCGTCGCCTGATTAAAAAGGGCTGTACTGAACACAGCGTTCCTCGGCACTTTGATCGTTGTCACAACAGGGATTTTAAATATCTTGAAGTTTTTGTAATTGAGCACATTCCGAAAGGAACTCTGACTACCAATGAAAGATTCTCCCTTCTTTGCAGAAGGGAGGTCTTCTGGATACATAAGTTCGACAGCTTGGCACCTAAGGGGTTAAATGAGGAAATTGAAGTTAACGTTCTTATCTAACTCTTCCTATTTTATATATAGCTTTTTATTCTATATTCTATAACATTTTTTAGAATATAGTTTTTATGAATTGCCACTAGAGGGCACCATTTGGATAGAGTGCCCATACAACCTATTGTGGATATTATGTTGCAACAATATAGATTTGTTATAATGAGATCTAGTGACCAGTTAAGACACAAAAAAACTGCTGTTTATCTTTTAGTAATTTATGATGTGCTTATATGTTTTTTTAAAACGAATTCTCTTGCAATATATTTTTTAAAAATAATTCTCTTGCAATATATATGTGATTTATTTGTCTGTTTGTCTTTTTGGATGTCCAAAGGGTTAAATCTCTCGGTTTGGTACACCTCCCCTTTCTCCTCCCCTTCCTCAAATTCCCCCCCCCTATCTTAGTCTATTTAATTAAACTTTATACCTAGGTCCTATTGACTGTGACAAAGCTCTTGTAAGGGCGAAACGCGTCGTCTAGGACCCCTCTTAATATCCCCCTTTTATGATGGAAGATCCTATTCATGCATAAGAACTTTTATATCGGATTATTTTAATCGCCATGCAACGCTGTTGATTTTTCAACAAGCGCATACTGCAATTTGCCCACTGGAGGGCGCCTAAACTTCTCCCTGCAGTACAGCTGGTTTACTGAAACAGTGTCTCAGACGTGGGACGCTTGCATGTTCACCCAGGGAGAGCGTCCTTTCTGATAGGCTGATCCACCCTGTGTCTCCAGCAGTCACATTTATCGGGTCTGTGAAGCTTCCATACCCGCATAGGAGAGAGCTTAGGATCCCGGACATTGTTACATCAGCCAGGAGAAGGACATTCGATCGATGTGTACATCTGGCTGGGTAATGTACTGTGCTCACCATTTGCACTAATGATGTCTTGCTAGACAGCCCACAAACTAAAACCGCAAGCTTTAACCATTTGAAGTCTGAAGAGGGTGCTGGTCTGATGCAGACATTTGGAAAGTTTTTTTTTATACTTTTTTTATTATATTGTGTACATTGTGGAAACTTTCCCTTTTTTAACCATATAAAGGACTGGATCTTCCGAAAATTAAAGTGTTAATGTATGTTTTTTTCTTCACAAACATTAAGTGGATTTATAATTGGTGAACTTTCAGGAGCGCAGAGTTTTCCTTTTTGGTGTATTTGTGTATTTGCGGTACTTCAGGGTATCCGGATCTCTGCAGCACGGACTGTTCTCAGCCCATACGAGGGTTTTAAGTATTTCATGGGATATTAGTTATTTCCCATTGAGCGCCAGTGATTTTTTTGTATCTATAAAAACACCCCAGACAGACTGATGTGATGAACTAAAACTTTGATCGTCGTTTTCCTCTTCCGGACATCGGAATCGTGTTACAGATAGGAGAACGCAGTATACTGTATACAGGAAATATTTAATATGAGAAAAATAAACATAAAGCAGCAGTAACAACATATAAAATAATAGGACTACAATAATACTATACACTGCAATGGACCTACAAGGCAAAAAAAATAAAAAACATTGTCCTTCGAGCCGGAATCGAACCAGCGACCTAAGGATGTCTGCTTGTTTTCCTCTACAGTCCTCCGCTCTACCAGCTGAGCTATCGAAGGAGCCATGTGTGCAGCCCTGCCAGCAATCCATCTGTACAGAGATCTATGGAGGGGGAGGGGTGCATACCGCGATCGGCAGTATTCATGTATGGGGGAGGGGTGCACACCGCGATTGACAACGTTCACCGAATGAGTCTTCTATTGCAGGAATAAGATCTGCTGAACCTTCCAGAAATTCTACCAAACATTATAAACAAATTAGGTTTAAAAATAACGAACATTTCACGCCACGTATGTACTAAAACTGATGAGAAGTGACCCGTCCGTGATCGCCGCGTCTGCAGAATACCGATATCTACACGCAGGTACAAGGAGGATCTATAGGAGAGGACAGAATGTGAAAGAAAGCAATCGATAAATGGATTTGTGTCTCATTTGATCGTATTGAGAAAGTTTTAAATAACAAAAAATGTATCTGCGTTGGCCGGGAATCGAACCCGGGTCAACTGCTTGGAAGGCAGCTATGCTCACCACTATACCACCAACGCCTCATATCTGTGCTTATTGCTCCCATACTTACAGACATACTGAGCTCAGATATATACCGACCTCCTACCGTCCCGCGTATGTAGAGACCTCCCCACACCTACAGACCTTCTGTGACCCCCCCATACGTAAAGACATTCCCATACCTACAGACCTCCCCACATTCCCATACCTACAGACCTCCTGCAACCCCCCCATACGTAAAGACATTTCCATACCTAGAGACCTCCCCACATTCCCACACCTACAGACCTCCTGCAACCCCCCCATACGTAAAGACATTTCCATACCTAGAGACCTCCTCACATTCCCATACCTATAGACCTTCTGTGACCCCCGTACGTAAAGACATTCCCATACATAGAGACCTCATGTGACTCCCCCATACCTAGAGACCTTCCCACATTCCCATACCTACAGACCTCCTGCGACCCCCCCCATACCTAAAGACATTTCCATACCTAGAGACCTCCCCACATTCCCATACCCACAGACCTCATGTGACCCCCCCATAGCTACAGACCTCCCCACATTCCCATACCTACAGACCTCCTGCAACCCCCCCCATACGTAAAGACATTTCCATACCTAGAGACCTCCCCACATTCCCACACCTACAGACCTCACGTACGTAAAGACATTCCCATACCTACAGACCTCCCGCAACCCCCGTACGTAAAGACATTCCCATACCTACAGACCTCTCATGACCCCCGTACGTAAAGACATTCCCCTACCTACAGACCTCCCGTATGTAAAGAGGTTCCCATACCTATAGACCTCCCATGACCCCCATACCCAGAGACCTCCCCACATTCCCATACCTACAGACCTCCCGCAACCCCCGTACTAAAAATATGTTCCCATACCTACAGACCTCCTATGACCCCCATACGTAAAGACATTCCCATACCTACAGACCTCCCACAACCCCCGTACATAAAAAGACATTCCCAGACCTTCCGTACGTAAAGACGTTCCAATACCTACAGACTTCCTGTGACCCCCCATACATACAGCCCTCTCATAACCCCCATACGTATAGACATTCCCATATCTACAGACCTCATGTGACCCCCATACCTACAGACCTCCCCACATTCCCATACCTACAGATCTCATGTGACCCCCATACCTAGAGACCTCCCCACATTCCCATACCTACAGATCTCCCGTACGTAAAGACGGTCCCATACCTACAGACCTCCCATGAGCCCCATACCTAGAGACCTCCCCACATTCCCATACCTACAGACCTCCCATGAGCCCCATACGTAAAGACGGTCCCATACCTACAGACCTCCCATGACCCCCATACCTAGAGACCTCCCCACATTCCCATACCTACAGACCTCCTGTGACCCCCCATACCTACAGACCTCTCATGACCCCCGTATGTAAAGACAGTTCCATACCTATAGACCTCCTGTTGCCCCCTTACCCAGAGACTTCCCCACATTTCCAGACCTCCCACGACCCCCGTGATCCAATAGGTCCGGTATACATACAAATTCAATACAATCCCCACAACACACAGATACATCACAGTATCCCTCCCCCTCTGTATTACTTTGAAACAACACAACAGACTGAACTCATCGAACCCGGTAATTTAGTAGAAAATAATGTGAATTATATTAAATATAAAAACCAAATTAACAAAAAGTTTAAAAAGGAAGAAACTGAACAATAAAAAGACTTGGAGAATGCGGGCATCGATCCCGCTACCTCTCGCATGCTAAGCGAGCGCTCTACCATCTGAGCTAATCCCCCGCCCAATGTACCGTGCATGTCCCCCTCCACTTACTGACTACACACACCATCCACAGGGACATTCATCACGGCTCCTCCGCCGACCAGAACTCACCACGCCTCCTCCGCCGACCAGAACTCACCACGCCTCCTCCGCCGACCAGAACTCCCCGCCGACCAGAACTCCCCACGCCTCCTCCGCCGACGACCAGAACTCCCCACGTCTCCACCGCCGACCAGAACTCCCCGCGCCTCCTCCGCCGCCGACCAGAACTCACCACGCCTCCTCCGCCGACCAGAACTCCCCGCCGACCAGAACTCCCCACGCCTCCTCCGCCGACGACCAGAACTCCCCACGTCTCCTCCGCCGACCAGAACTCCCCGCGCCTCCTCCGCCGACCATAACTCCCCGCGCCTCCTCCGCCGACCATAACTCCCCACGCCTCCTCCGCCGACCAGAACTCCCCGCCGACCAGAACTCCCCGCGCCTCCTCCGCCGACCAGAACTCCCCGCGCCTCCTCCGCCGACCAGAACTCACCACGCCTCCTCCGCCGACCAGAACTCACCACGCCTCCTCCGCCGACCAGAACTCCCCGCCGACCAGAACTCCCCGCCGACCAGAACTCCCCACGCCTCCTCCGCCGACGACCAGAACTCCCCACGTCTCCACCGCCGACCAGAACTCCCCGCGCCTCCTCCGCCGCCGACCAGAACTCACCACGCCTCCTCCGCCGACCAGAACTCACCACGCCTCCTCCGCCGACCAGAACTCCCCGCCGACCAGAACTCCCCACGCCTCCTCCGCCGACGACCAGAACTCCCCACGTCTCCTCCGCCGACCAGAACTCCCCGCGCCTCCTCCGCCGACCATAACTCCCCACGCCTCCTCCGCCGACCATAACTCCCCGCCGACCAGAACTCCCCGCGCCTCCTCCGCCGACGACCAGAACTCCCCACGTCTCCTCCGCCGACCAGAACTCCCCGCGCCTCCTCCGCCGACCATAACTCCCCACGCCTCCTCCGCCGACCAGAACTCCCCGCCGACCAGAACTCCCCGCGCCTCCTCCGCCGACCAGAACTCCCCGCGCCTCCTCCGCCGACCAGAACTCCCCGCGCCTCCTCCGCCGACCAGAACTCCCCGCGCCTCCTCCGCCGACCAGAACTCCCCGCGTCTCCTCCGCCGACCAGAACATACGACGTCTCCTCCGCCGACCAGAACATACGACGTCTCCTCCGCCGACCAGAACTCCCCGCGCCTCCTCCGCCGCCGACCAGAACTCACCACGCCTCCTCCGCCGACCAGAACTCACCACGCCTCCTCCGCCGACCAGAACTCCCCGCCGACCAGAACTCCCCACGCCTCCTCCGCCGACGACCAGACCCCCCACGTCTCCACCGCCGACCAGAACTCCCCGCGCCTCCTCCGCCGCCGACCAGAACTCACCACGCCTCCTCCGCCGACCAGAACTCCCCGCCGACCAGAACTCCCCACGCCTCCTCCGCCGACGACCAGAACTCCCCACGTCTCCTCCGCCGACCAGAACTCCCCGCGCCTCCTCCGCCGACCATAACTCCCCACGCCTCCTCCGCCGACCAGAACTCCCCGCGCCTCCTCCGCCGACCATAACTCCCCGCGCCTCCTCCGCCGACCATAACTCCCCACGCCTCCTCCGCCGACCAGAACTCCCCGCCGACCAGAACTCCCCGCGCCTCCTCCGCCGACCAGAACTCCCCGCGCCTCCTCCGCCGACCAGAACTCACCACGCCTCCTCCGCCGACCAGAACTCACCACGCCTCCTCCGCCGACCAGAACTCCCCGCCGACCAGAACTCCCCGCCGACCAGAACTCCCCACGCCTCCTCCGCCGACGACCAGAACTCCCCACGTCTCCACCGCCGACCAGAACTCCCCGCGCCTCCTCCGCCGCCGACCAGAACTCACCACGCCTCCTCCGCCGACCAGAACTCACCACGCCTCCTCCGCCGACCAGAACTCCCCGCCGACCAGAACTCCCCACGCCTCCTCCGCCGACGACCAGAACTCCCCACGTCTCCTCCGCCGACCAGAACTCCCCGCGCCTCCTCCGCCGACCATAACTCCCCACGCCTCCTCCGCCGACCAGAACTCCCCGCCGACCAGAACTCCCCGCGCCTCCTCCGCCGACGACCAGAACTCCCCACGTCTCCTCCGCCGACCAGAACTCCCCGCGCCTCCTCCGCCGACCATAACTCCCCACGCCTCCTCCGCCGACCATAACTCCCCGCCGACCAGAACTCCCCGCGCCTCCTCCGCCGACCAGAACTCCCCGCGCCTCCTCCGCCGACCAGAACTCCCCGCGCCTCCTCCGCCGACCAGAACTCCCCGCGCCTCCTCCGCCGACCAGAACTCCCCGCGTCTCCTCCGCCGACCAGAACATACGACGTCTCCTCCGCCGACCAGAACATACGACGTCTCCTCCGCCGACCAGAACTCCCCGCGCCTCCTCCGCCGCCGACCAGAACTCACCACGCCTCCTCCGCCGACCAGAACTCACCACGCCTCCTCCGCCGACCAGAACTCCCCGCCGACCAGAACTCCCCACGCCTCCTCCGCCGAAGACCAGAACTCCCCACGTCTCCTCCGCCGACCAGAACTCCCTGCGCCTCCTCCGCCGACCAGAACTCCCCGCGTCTCCTCCGCCGACCAGAACATACGACGTCTCCTCCGCCGACCAGAACATACGACGTCTCCTCCGCCGACCAGAACTCCCCGCGCCTCCTCCGCCGACGACCAGAACTCCCCACGTCTCCTCCGCCGACCAGAACTCCCCGCGCCTCCTCCGCCGACCATAACTCCCCACGCCTCCTCCGCCGACCAGAACTCCCCGCCGACCAGAACTCCCCGCGCCTCCTCCGCCGACCAGAACTCCCCGCGCCTCCTCCGCCGACCAGAACTCCCCGCGCCTCCTCCGCCGACCAGAACTCCCCGCGCCTCCTCCGCCGACCAGAACATACGACGTCTCCTCCGCCGACCAGAACATACGACGCCTCCTCCGCCGACCAGAACATACGACGTCTCCTCCACCGACCAGAACTGATCACGGCTCCTCCACCGACCAAAACTGATCACGGCTCCTCCACCGACCAGAACTGATCACGTCTCCTCCACCGACCAAAAGTCACGACGTCTCCTCCACCGACCAAAAGTCACGACGTCTCCTCCACCGACCAAAAGTCACGACGTCTCCTCCACCGACCAAAAGTCACGACGTCTCCTCCACCGACCAAAAGTCACGACGTCTCCTCCACCGACCAAAAGTCACGACGTCTCCTCCACCGACCAAAAGTCACGACGTCTCCTCCACCGACCAAAACTCACGACGCCCCACCGAAACACCCCCCTCTCACAACCATGATCTGCCTGTATTGCATAGAGAAGCACAGAGACCCAGTGGTAACGTCACAGTGTCTAAAAAACGGTATGTAATAAAAAACGGAAAGGCTCCATTGCAAATTTTCTTTAGCATATTGATTAGGACTAGGGAAAGCAAAATATTATCAGATTAAACATGAGCTCCATCAAGTAAGAATCTATATATCAGGGATATGCAATTAGCGGACCTCCAGCTGTTAAAACTACAAGTCCCATCATGCCTCTGCTTCTGGGTGTCATGCTTGTGGCTGCAAGAGTCTTGCTATGCCTCATGGGACTTGTAGTTCTGCAACAGCTGCAGGTCCACCAATTGCATATCCCTGCTATATATGGAGTCATCAATGGTAATATCTGCCATCCTATCACATCACACCTTCACTACAACAGGAGGCGGAGCAACCTCGGGAAACATGGAACAGCAACAATATTATTTACATAGCATCAAACCTCCAATCCGTCCCGGATCTGTATATGAGAGATGACATCCGTATACTGAGAAGTGTCAATTTATACAGACACTGGATAGACACACTAAATATTATATATATATATATATATATATATATATATATATATATATATATATATATATATATATATATATATATATATATATACATACACACACACATATACACACACACAATGTATACAAATAGATACAGATTGGTTTCCGTCTCAGTATCACACTATAGGAGGAGGAGGAGGAGTCATGTGATCGGATACAATTCAAGGAAAACAGAAACATTGTTGCAAAGATCAAATACCGTAAATAAAGACTGAAATGAGGGGGGAGGGGTGGCAGCACTCAGTGTGATGAGATGTCTGGGGGAGGTCAGGGTTATTTCATCTAATCTAATGGATTGTATCCCCCCCATTACTGATGTCTCTGTATTCCCCAGACACCACTTCTACTAATGACCAGAGAGAGGAGAACACAACTCCAAATCCACCCCCAACACCAACCAAGTAACCTCCTCCAACTCCAACCCCCCCCCCCCCCCCAACACCAACCAAGTAACGTCCTCCAACTTCACCCCCAACACTGTCCTCCAACTTCACCCCCAACTCCACCCCCCAACAACAAGCAACATCCTCCAACTTCACCCCCAACACTGTCCTCCAACTCCACCCCCCAACAACAAGCAACGTCCTCCAACTTCATCCCCAACACTGTCCTCCAACTTCACCCCCAACTTCACCCCCAACACTGTCCTCCAACTCCACCCCCCAACAACAAGCAACGTCCTCCAACTTCACCCCCAACACTGTCCTCCAACTCCACCCCCCCAACAACAAGCAACGTCCTCCAACTTCACCCCCAACACTGTCCTCCAACTTCACCCCCCAACAAGCAACGTCCTCCAACTTCACCCCCAACACTGTCCTCCAACTCCACCCCCCAACAACAAGCAACGTCCTCCAACTTCATCCCCAACACTGTCCTCCAACTTCACCCCCAACTTCACCCCCAACACTGTCCTCCAACTCCACCCCCCAACAACAAGCAACGTCCTCCAACTTCACCCCCAACACTGTCCTCCAACTCCACCCCCAACAACAAGCAACGTCCTCCAACTTCACCCCCAACACTGTCCTCCAACTCCACCCCCCAACAACAAGCAACGTCCTCCAACTTCACCTCCAACACGTCCTCCAACTTCACCCCCAACACTGTCCTCCAACTCCACCCCCCCAACAACAAGCAACGTCCTCCAACTTCACCCCCAACACTGTCCTCCAACTCCACCCCCCCCCAACAACAAGCAACGTCCTCCAACTTCACCCCCAACACTGTCCTCCAACTCCACCCCCCAACAACAAGCAACGTCCTCCAACTTCACCCCCAACACTGTCCTCCAACTCCACCCCCCCACAACAAGCAACGTCCTCCAACTTCACCCCCAACACTGTCCTCCAACTCCACCCCCCCCAACAACAAGCAACGTCCTCCAACTTCACCCCCAACACTGTCCTCCAACTCCACCCCCCAACAACAAGCAACGTCCTCCAACTTCACCCCCAACACTGTCCTCCAACTCCACCCCCAACAACAAGCAACGTCCTCCAACTTCACCCCCAACTCCACCCCCCCAACAACAAGCAACGTCCTCCAACTTCACCCCCAACACTGTCCTCCAACTTCACCCCCAACACTGTCCTCCAACTCCACCCCCCAACAACAAGCAACGTCCTCCAACTTCACCCCCAACACTGTCCTCCAACAACAAGCAACGTCCTCCAACTTCACCCCCAACACTGTCCTCCAACTCCACCCCCAACAACAAGCAACGTCCTCCAACTTCACCCCCAACACTGTCCTCCAACTCCACCCCCCAACAAGCAACGTCCTCCAACTTCACCCCCAACACTGTCCTCCAACTCCACCCCCCCCCCCCCCCCCCAACAACAAGCAACATCCTACAACTTCACCCCCAACACTGTCCTCCAACTCCACCCCCCCCAACAACAAGCAACATCCTACAACTTCACCCCCAACACTGTCCTCCAACTCCACCCCCCAACAAGCAACATCCTACAACTTCACCCCCAACACTGTCCTCCAACTCCACCCCCCAACAAGCAACATCCTACAACTTCACCCCCAACACTGTCCTCCAACTCTACCCCCCCCCCCCCAACAAGCAACGTCCTCCAACTTCACCCCCCAAAACCCAAGCAACATCCTCCAACTCCACCCCCCAACACCAAGCAACGTCCTCCAACTTCACCCCCCCAACACCAATCAACGTCCTCCAACTTCACCCCCAACACCAAGCAACGTCCTCCAATCTCACCCCCAACACCAAGCAACGGCCTCCAACTTCACCCCCAACACCAAGCAACGTTCTCCAACTCCACCACCAACACGTCCTCCAACTCCCCCAACACCAAGCAATGTCCCCCAACTTCACCCTCCACCAAGCAACGTCCTCCAACCTCACCCCCAACACCAAGCAACGTCCTCCAACTTCACCCCCAACACCAAGCAACGTCCTCCAACTCCACCACCAACACCAAGCAACGTCCTCCAACTTCACCCCCAACACCAACCAACGTCCTCCAACTTCACCACCAACACGTCCTCCAACTCCCCCAACACCAAGCAACGTCCCCCAACTTCACCCTCCAACAACCAAGCAACGTCCTCCAACCTCACCCCCAACACCAAGCAACGTTCTCCAACTCCATCACGGCCTCCAACTCCCCCAACACCAAGCAACGTCCCCCAACACCAAGCAACGTCCTCCCACTTCACCCCCCAACATCAAACAACGTCCTCCCACTCCACCCCCAACAACAAGACACGTCTTCCAACTTCACCCCCAACACTGTCCTCCAACACCAAGCAACGTCCTCCAACTACACCCCCCCAACACCAAGCAACGTCCTCCAACTAAACCCCCCCCCAACACCAAGCAACGTCCTTCAAGTCCACCCCCCAACAACCAAGCAACGTCCTCCAACATCAAGCAACATCCTCCAACTTCACCCCCCAACACCAAGCAATGTCCCCCAACTTCACCCCCCCAACACCGTCCTCCAACTTCACCCCCCAGCAACGTTCTCCAACTTCACCCCCCAGCAACGTTCTCCAACTTCACCCCCCAACAAGCAACGTTCTCCAACTCCACCCCCAAAACACCAAGCAACGTCCTCCAACACTGTCCTCCAACCCCCCCCAACACTGTCCTCCAACTTCACCCCCCAACGCCAAGCAATGTCCTCCATATTCCCCCCCCCCCCCAACACCAAGCAACGTCCTCCCAACTCCACCCCCCCAACACTGAGAACCGTACTCCCAACTCTCAGCCCCCCTGCAGTTGGTTGGTTCTCAGCGCCCCGCGTCCCAGCAGTTGGTTGGTTCTCAGCGCCCCGTGTCCCTGCAGTTTTGGTTGGTTCTCAGCGCCCCGTGTCCCTGCAGTTTTGGTTGGTTTCACAGAACCCTGTGTCCCTGCAGTTGGTTGGTTCTCAGCGCCCCGTGTCCCTGCTGTTAGTTGGTTCTCAGCATCCAGTGTCCCTGCAGGTGGTTGGTTCTCAACGCCCAGTGTCCCTGCAGGTGGTTGGTTCTCAACGCCCAGTGTCCCTGCAGGTGGTTGGTTCTCAACGCCCAGTGTCCCTGCAGGTGGTCGGTTCTCAACGCCCAGTGTCCCTGCAGGTGGTCGGTTCTCAACGCCCAGTGTCCCTGCAGGTGGTCGGTTCTCAACGCCCAGTGTCCCTGCAGGTGGTCGGTTCTCAACGCCCAGTGTCCCTGCAGGTGGTCGGTTCTCAACGCCCAGTGTCCCTGCAGGTGGTCGGTTCTCAACGCCCAGTGTCCCTGCAGGTGGTCGGTTCTCAACGCCCAGTGTCCCTGCAGGTGGTCGGTTCTCAACGCCCAGTGTCCCTGCAGGTGGTCGGTTCTCAACGCCCCGTGTCCCTGCAGGTGGTCGGTTCTCAACGCCCCGTGTCCCTGCAGGTGGTCGGTTCTCAGCGCCCCGTGTCCCTGCAGGTGGTCGGTTCTCAGCGCCCCGTGTCCCTGCAGGTGGTCGGTTCTCAGCGCCCCGTGTCCCTGCAGGTGGTCGGTTCTCAGCGCCCCGTGTCCCTGCAGGTGGTCGGTTCTCAACGCCCCGTGTCCCTGCAGGTGGTCGGTTCTCAACGCCCCGTGTCCCTGCAGGTGGTCGGTTCTCAGCGCCCCGTGTCCCTGCAGGTGGTCGGTTCTCAGCGCCCCGTGTCCCTGCAGGTGGTCGGTTCTCAACGCCCCGTGTCCCTGCAGGTGGTCGGTTCTCAGCGCCCCGTGTCCCTGCAGGTGGTCGGTTCTCAGCGCCCCGTGTCCCTGCAGGTGGTCGGTTCTCAGCGCCCCGTGTCCCTGCAGGTGGTCGGTTCTCAGCGCCCCCTGTCCCTGCAGGTGGTCGGTTCTCAGCGCCCCGTGTCCCTGCAGGTGGTTGGTTCTCAGCGCCCCGTGTCCCTGCAGTTGGTTGGTTCTCAGCGCCCCGTGTCCCTGCAGTTGGTTGGTTCTCATCGGCCCGTGTCCCTGCAGGTGGTTGGGTCTCATGGCCCCCTGTCCCCGCAGTTGGTTGGTTGGTTCTCAGCGCCCCCTGTCCCCGCAGGTGGTTGGTTCTCAGCACCCCGTGTCCCCGCAGTTGGTTGGTTCTCAGCGCCCCCTGTCCCCGCAGGTGGTTGGTTCTCAGCACCCCGTGTCCCCGCAGTTGGTTGGTTGGTTCTCAGCGCCCCGTGTCCCTGCAGTTGGTTCTCATCGGCCCGTGTCCCTGCAGGTTGTTGCTTCTCATCGCCCCGTGTCCCTGCAGGTGGTTGGTTCTCAGCGCCCCCTGTCCCTGCAGTTGGTTCTCATCGGCCCGTGTCCCTGCAGGTTGTTGCTTCTCATCGCCCCGTGTCCCTGCAGGTGGTTGGTTCTCAGCGCCCCCTGTCCCTGCAGTTGGTTGGTTCTCATCGCCCCGTGTCCCTGCAGTTGGTTGGTTCTCAGCGCCCCGTGTCCCTGCAGTTGGTTGGTTCTCAGCGCCCCGTGTCCCTGCAGTTGGTTGGTTCTCATCGGCCCGTGTCCCTGCAGGTGGTTGGGTCTCATGGCCCCCTGTCCCCGCAGTTGGTTGGTTGGTTCTCAGCGCCCCCTGTCCCCGCAGGTGGTTGGTTCTCAGCACCCCGTGTCCCCGCAGTTGGTTGGTTGGTTGGTTCTCAGCGCCCCCTGTCCCCGCAGGTGGTTGGTTCTCAGCACCCCGTGTCCCCGCAGTTGGTTGGTTGGTTCTCAGCGCCCCGTGTCCCTGCAGGTTGTTGCTTCTCATCGCCCCGTGTCCCTGCAGGTGGTTGGTTCTCAGCGCCCCCTGTCCCTGCAGGTGGTTGGTTCTCAGCGCCCCCTGTCCCTGCAGGTGGTTTGTTCTCAGCGCCCCGCGTTTCCATAGAGAAAACATGTTTAGTTCCCCGGGATGCTGAGAATAAACCAATTGTAGAGCCATGGGATGCTATAATAAAGTAATTGCAGGGACGGGGTGCTAAGAATAAAGCAATTGCAGGGACAGGGCAGTAGAATGGTGAGCACCCCTCCCCCACCTTTTACTTGTCGGTCCCGCCTCCTCCGCCGCTCCCCATAGACGCCTCTGTCCGCTCTCCGGTTCGGCTCTCAGCCCCGGATCATCACTCTCCCCGGCCACCGTCTGTCCGGCCCGTTGCTATGACAACTCTGATCATCATTGGCCGACCGGGGCGTCTACGTTTACCTGAGGAGCGAGCTGCCATTTTGGATGTGGGCAGAGCGCCGTGCCGTCCGCTGTGTCTGCTTTGTCTGGATATTTTCCGCCGGTCATTCAAATGGAAATACGGCGATGAGGTGTAGAAGATACATCGGGGTCCGGGAAAAAAGAAACGAAGTCCCTGGTTTCTATACTTTGTATGAGAGTGCCTCTGAGAACGCGGCGGCCATGTTTAAAACGGGCAAATCCACCTGTTCGCTGCCAATATATCCGAAACATTAAAATAAAAAAAAAAATTACATTTAATATAGAAAACGTTAAATTCTCCGACGCGTTTCAGCTTTGTGAGAAAATACGAGCCGTTCATTCGGTATTTCAATGACAATGAACCTGAGGCGTTCTGGGCGGCCATCCTGGAAAAGGGCAATTCCCTTAATGTTTATATTTTTCTTTCTGATTTTGTTTTTAAAACAAACCTCAAAAAACGAATGGAAATAAGTAGATAGCATTAAAAAATAGAAAACTTTAGTGGAAATTAAAGACTTATGAACATTTAATGTGTAAATGATGAACAGACGCTTCCGCCGCCATGATGGATGTGGGCGAGTACAAGCCATTGGTCGTTGAAGTGACAGCGGGCGTGGCCGGGCAGGTCGCCGTCTCCCCATTGGTCGCGGTGATCCGGAAGTATGTGAGTGAGTCAGCTGAGTGTCACCTGTTCTCGTGTTGTCGCTTTTTCGCTGTGGCGGAACACACCGGCTGCTCTCCGCCAATTGTCCCGCCCCCTCCCCCCGGGTTGTCATGGATGAAAGCAGCCCGCTGGTGTCCCCGGTGAGGGAACCGGAGTGTGACCCCGCCTCCCCGGGACAGCTGAGCCCCGCCTCCTCCCGGTTCCCCGGTGTGGTGATCCGGATCCCTCAGGGTGGACCGCCCACACCGGCGGCTCCTTCTCCGCCCGGATCCCCCACCGACAGCGAGAGGCAGCCGCTGCTGGACCGATCCGCCACCCGGGATAAGAACTCCTTCCCGGAGGAGCCCGAGTTCGGAGAGGTGGTGAGGAAAGCCGAGAAGGCGATCAGCCGCGGGATCTTCCCGGAGAGGATCTACCAGGGATCCAGCGGGAGCTACTTCGTGAAAGATCAGCAAGAGGTAAGTGATCAATAGGGGGATGGGGGAGGGAGATGATCAGTGATGGGCGAGGGAAGTGATCAATAGGGGGAGGGAGGTGATCAATAGTGGGGTGGGGAGGTGATCAATAGTGGGATGGGGAGGTGATCAATAGTGGGATGGGGAGGGAGGTGATCAGTAATGGGGAGGGAGGTGATGGGGGAGGGAGGTGATCAATAGTGGGAGGGAGAGGGAGGTGATCAGTGATGGGGAGGGAGGTGATCAATAGTGGGAGGGAGGTGATCAATAGTGGGATGGGGAGGGAGGTGATGGGGGAGGGAGGTGATGGGAGGGGGAGGGAGGTGATCAGTGATGGGAGGGGGAGGGAGGTGATCAGTGATGGGAGGGGGAGGGAGGTGATCAATAGGGGGAGGGAGAGGGAGGTGATCAATAGGGGGAGGGGGAGGGAGGTGATCAGTGATGGGAGGGGGAGGGAGGTGATCAATAGTGGGAGGGAGAGGGAGGTGATCAATAGGGGGAGGGGGAGGGAGGTGATCAGTGATGGGGGAGGGAGGTGATCAGTGATGAGGGAGGTGATCAATAGTGGGATGGGGAGGGAGGTGATCAATAGTGGGATGGGGAGGGAGGTGATCAGTAATGGGGAGGGAGGTGATCAATAGTGGGAGGGAGGTGATCAATAGTGGGATGGGGAGGGAGGTGATCAGTGATGGGGAGGGAGGTGATCAATAGTGGGAGGGGGAGGGAGATGATCAATAGTGGGAGGGGGAGGGAGATGATCAATAATGGGAGGGAGAGGGAGGTGATCAATAGTGGGATGGGGGAGGGAGGTGATGGGAGGGGGAGGGAGGAGATCAATAGTGGGAGGGAGAGGGAGGTGATCAATAGGGGGAGGGGGAGGGAGGTGATCAGTGATGGGGGAGGGAGGTGATCAATGATGGGAGGGTGATGGAGGTGATCAATAGTGGGAGGGGGAGGGAGGTGTTTAGTGGTGGGGGGGAGATCATTGGTGGAGAGGGAGGTGATCGGTAGTGGGATGGGGAGGGAGGTGTTCAGTGGTGGTGGTGGGGGGGGAGATCGGTGGTGGTGGTGGGGTAGGTGATCATTGGGGCAGGGGGTAAGTGTACCTCTCCTGTACTGGCAGGGCGGGGGGAGGGGGGGCCGTACATGGCTGCCATGTCTTGCTCCTTCTGCGGCGGGTATTCTGCCCACCAAACACAACCCTCTCCGGTGATTGGCCCGCTCTATTACTATATTCTACTATCATGGGGTTGAAGGGATTAGAGTGGGTCATGTGGCTCCTCCCCCACCACCGGTCACTTGCTCTGTGAAAAGCGATCGGAATGCAGATCACTAATCGGAGATTACAGCGCGGGGTGAAGGAGCGTTCTGTGCGCCATTCCCGGATTATACAAAGCTCTGATTGGATGAAGTCCCCTCCCGCCACTTCTGAAAGTGATCCAGCGGTTAATGAGCCGCTCTGACCGCTTTCATAAGAAAAGCCAGGCTCCGGCTGAGAAGATAAAATAGGGGGGTGTGGCCGATCGCTTCATCCATAATCCCGGAAAACCACTTGGAAACCAGGAGAGGTTAGATTGTCGTACAAATATATATTTGAAGTCAAATCTTTATTATTTTTTGACAATGACATGGTGTGGGCGGATTTCTGGCAGTCACAGGCTGTGTCACGCCCCTCCAGCCTGTGTCTTAGAATAAGAGGGAGGTGAAGCCTCCATCAATCCACATGTAATATCCCCCCCCATAGTTACACATAGTACTACTCCTGGGTGTGTAGGTCGTACTAGTGGGGACGGTACTACTCCTGGGTGTGTAGGTACTACCAGCGGGGACGGTACTACTCCTGGGTGTGTAGATACTACCAGCGGGACGGTACTACTCCTTGGGGTGTAGGTCGTACCAGTGGGGACGGTACTACTCCTGGGTGTGTAGGTACTACTCCTGGGTGTGTAGTTACTACCAGCGGGGACGGTACTACTCCTGGGTGTGTAGGTACTACCAGCGGGGACGGTACTACTCCTGGGTGTGTAGGTCGTACCAGCGGGGGCGGTACTACTCCTGGGTGTGTAGGTACTACCAGCGGGGACGATACTACTCCTGGGTGTGTAGGTACTACCAGCGGGGGCGGTACTACTCCTGGGTGTGTAGGTACTACCAGCGGGGGCGGTACTACTCCTGGGTGTGTAGGTACTACCAGCGGGGACGATACTACTCCTGGGTGTGTAGGTACTACCAGCGGGGACGGTACTACTCCTGGGTGTGTAGGTACTACCAGCGGGGACGGTACTACTCCTGGGTGTGTAGGTCGTACCAGCGGGGGCGGTACTACTCCTGGGTGTGTAGGTACTACCAGCGGGGACGATACTACTCCTGGGTGTGTAGGTCGTACCAGCGGGGACGGTACTACTCCTGGGCGTGTAGGTACTACCAGCGGGGACGATACTACTCCTGGGTGTGTAGGTACTACCAGCGGGGGCGGTACTACTCCTGGGTGTGTAGGTACTACCAGCGGGGGCGGTACTACTCCTGGGTGTGTAGGTACTACCAGCGGGGACGATACTACTCCTGGGTGTGTAGGTACTACCAGCGGGGGCGGTACTACTCCTGGGTGTGTAGGTACTACCAGTGGGGACGGTACTACTCCTGGGTGTGTAGGTCGTACCAGTGGGGACGATACTACTCCTGGGTGTGTGGATACTACCAGCGGGGACGGTACTACTCCTGGGGGTGTAGGTAGTACCAGCGGGGGCGGTACTACTCCTGGGTATGTAGATACTACCAGCGGGGACGGTACTACTCCTGGGTGTGTAGGTCGTACCAGTGGGGACGGCACTACTCCTGGGTGTGTAGGTCGTACCAGCGGGGGCGGTACTACTCCTGGGTGTGTAGGTCGTACCAGCGGGGACGGTACTACTCCTGGGTGTGTAGGTACTACCAGCGGGGACGGTATTACTCCTGGGTGTGTAGGTACTACCAGCGGGGGCGGTACTACTCCTGGGTGTGTAGGTCGTACCAGCGGGGACGGTACTACTCCTGGGTGTGTAGGTACTACCAGCGGGGACGGTACTACTCCTGGGTGTGTAGGTACTACCAGCGGGGACGGTACTACTCCTGGGTGTGTAGGTCGTACCAGTGGGGACGGTACTACTCCTGGGTGTGTAGGTACTACCAGCGGGGACGGTACTACTCCTGGGTGTGTAGGTACTACCAGCGGGGACGGTACTACTCCTGGGTGTGTAGGTCGTACCAGCAGGGACGGTACTACTCCTGTTCTTGTCGGGGGTGAGTGGCGCTCCCCCCCCCCGAGGCCGGTGTCCTTGGCGGGGGTGAGTGGCGCCCCCCCCCCCTGAGGCCGGTGTCCTTGGCGGGGGTGAGTGGCGCCCCCCCCCCTGAGGCCGGTGTCCTTGGCGGGGGTGAGTGGCGCCCCCCCCCTGAGGCCGGTGTCCTTGTCGGGGGTGAGTGCCCCCGTCCCTGAGGCCGGTGTCCTTGTCGGGGGTGAGTGGCGCCCCCCTCCCTGAGGCCGGTGTCCTTGTCGGTGGGGGGAGTGGCGCCCCCTGAGGCCGGTGTCCTTGTCGGGGGTGAGTGGCGCCCCCCCCCCCCCCCTGAGGCCGGTGTCCTTGTTGGGGGTGAGTGCCCCCGTCCCTGAGGCCGGTGTCCTTGTCGGGGGTGAGTGCCCCCGTCCCTGAGGCCGGTGTCCTTGTCGGGGGTGAGTGGCGCCCCCCCCTTCCTGAGGCCGGTGTCCTTGTCGGGGGTGAGTGGCGCCCCCCCCTCCCTGAGGCCGGTGTCCTTGTCGGGGGTGAGTGGCGCCCCCCTGAGGCCGGTGTCCTTGTCGGAGGGTGAGTGGCGCACCCATAGAAGGCGTAGTTCAGCGTCTGACCTCCTGACTATCGCACACTTGAGAAGACTCTCCTCTGTTCCTCGTTCCTCTTCACTCCTCGGTGTAAAGACGTCCGGCAGACATTGTGCGACATTCTCCACATTCCTCTCCATAGCTGAATGGAATTGTCACTTGTCTGTTGGAATCTCCCGATACGTCGTGCTGAGTTCTCCACTGCCAGCAGCAAAAAAAAAATTTGCGCCACCTCCGCTGGTTGGGTCCCTGGCTTGACACACAAGGCTGCTCGGCAGGCGCCACCTCCGCTGGTTGGGTCCCTGGCTCGACACACAAGGCAGTGATGTGAGGGAGGTGATCAATAGAGGGGTGGGGAGGGAGGTGATCAGTGATGGGGAGGTAGGTGATCAATAGTGAGAGGGAAGTGATCAGTTATGGGGAGGGAAGTGAGCAGTTATGGGGAGGGAAGTGATCAATAGTGGGAGGGGGAGGGAAGTGATCAGTGATTGGGAGGGAGGTGATCAATAATGTGAGGGGGAGGGAGATGATCAATAATGTGAGGGGGAGGGAGATGATCAATAGTGGGAGGGAGAGGGAAGTGATCAATTGTGGGAGGGGGAGGGAAGTGATTAATAGTGGGAGGGGGAGAGAGGTGATCAGTGATGGGGGGAGAGAGGTGATCAGCGGGGACGGTACTACTCCTGGGTGTGTAGATACTTCCAGCGGGGGCGGTACTACTCCTGGGTGTGTAGGTCGTACCAGCGGGGACGGTACTACTCCTGGGTGTGTAGTTACTACCAGCGGGGATGGTACTACTCCTGGGTGTGTAGATACTACCAGCGGGGACGGTACTACTCCTGGGTGTGTAGGTACTACCAGCGGGGGCGGTACTACTCCTGGGTGTGTAGATACTACCAGCGGGGGCGGTACTACTCCTGGGTGTGTAGATACTACCAGCGGGGACGGTACTACTCCTGGGTGTGGGTCGTACCAGCGGGGACGGTACTACTCCTGGGTGTGTAGGTACTACCAGCGGGGACGGTACTACTCCTGGGTGTGTAGATACTACCAGCGGGGATGGTACTACTCCTGGGTGTGTAGGTCGTACCAGCGGGGGCGGTACTACTCCTGGGTGTGTAGGTACTACCAGCGGGGATGGTACTACTCCTGGGTGTGTAGATACTACCAGCGGGGATGGTACTACTCCTGGGTGTGTAGGTCGTACCAGCGGGGACGGTACTACTCCTGGGTGTGTAGGTACTACCAGCGGGGGCGGTACTACTCCTGGGTGTGTAGGTCGTACCAGCGGGGGCGGTACTACTCCTGGGTGTGTAGGTACTACCAGCGGGGATGGTACTACTCCTGGGTGTGTAGGTCGTACCAGCGGGGACGGTACTACTCCTGGGTGTGTAGGTACTACCAGCGGGGACGGTACTACTCCTGGGTGTGTAGGTACTACCAGCGGGGACAGTACTACTCCTGGGTGTGTAGGTACTACCAGCGGGGACGGTACTACTCCTGGGTGTGTAGATACTACCAGCGGGGACGGTACTACTCCTGGGTGTGTAGATACTACCAGCGGGGACGGTATTACTCCTGGGTGTGTAGGTACTACCAGCGGGGACGGTACTACTCCTGGGTGTGTAGGTACTACCAGCGGGGACGGTACTACTCCTGGGTGTGTAGGTAGTACCAGCGGGGACGGTACTACTCCTGGGTGTGTAGGTCGTACCAGCGGGGACGGTACTACTCCTGGGTGTGTAGGTACTACCAGCGGGGACGGTACTACTCCTGGGTGTGTAGGTCGTACCAGCGGGGGCGGTACTACTCCTGGGTGTGTAGGTACTACCAGCGGGGATGATACTACTCCTGGGTGTGTAGGTCGTACCAGCGGGGGCGGTACTACTCCTGGGTGTGTAGGTCGTACCAGCGGGGGCGGTACTACTCCTGGGTGTGTAGGTCGTACAAGCGGGGGCGGTACTACTCCTGGGTGTGTAGGTACTACCAGCGGGGACGGTACTACTCCTGGGGTGAGCGATGGAAGACCTTGGAGCAGCTGAATGTTGGGGTGAAGTAATCTTTTCCTCGGAGAAGACCTCACATGCTGCATAGAAATTAATTTCCTCTTCTGATCCTTACCGCCATGTTGGCGACTTTACATCTTTTTTCGTCTTTCGTTTCTGCTTGTGGTCGGTGCAGGGAAATGAGGGGGGGGGGGGGGGTGGGGTGGGGGGGGGCGGGGGTTGGTTTCCATGCAAGCTTTGGAGATTACTCCAGATACAATGGCTTATGAAAAGAATATTGTATCCTTCAAGGCTTGGACTACTACTACATCCACTGATTGGCCATAACATTATGAGCTCTGCCCGTGGAGGAGGGCCGCCCCCTGATCGGTGTCCTTGGCGGGGGGGGGTGAGTGACGCCCCCCCTGAGGTTGGTGTCCTTGTCGGGGGTGAGTGGCGCCTCCCCTGAGGCCGGTGTCCTTGTCGGGGGTGAGTGGCGCCTCCCCTGAGGCCGGTGTCCTTGTCGGGGGTGAGTGGCGCCTCCCCTGAGGCCGGTGTCCTTGTCGGGGGTGAGTGGTGCCCCCCTGAGGCCGGTGTCCTTGTCGGAGGGTGAGTGGTGCCCCCCTGAGGCCGGTGTCCTTGTCGGAGGGTGAGTGGCGCACCCATAGAAGGCGTAGTTCAGCGTCTGACCTCCTGACTATCGCACACTTGAGAAGACTCTCCTCTGTTCCTCGTTCCTCTTCACTCCTCGGTGTAAAGACGTCCGGCAGACATTGTGCGACATTCTCCACATTCCTCTCCATAGCTGAATGGAATTGTCACTTGTCTGTTGGAATCTCCCGATACGTCGTGCTGAGTTCTCCACTGCCAGCAGCAAAAAAAAAATTTGCGCCACCTCCGCTGGTTGGGTCCCTGGCTCGACACACAAGGCTGCTCGGCAGGCGCCACCTCCGCTGGTTGGGTCCCTGGCTCGACACACAAGGCTGCTCGGCAGGCGCCACCTCCGCTGGTTGGGTCCCTGGCTTGATACCCTCTGAAGTTTCCAGATTCTTCACCGTCCCCGGTTGGTGAGAATGCTGCTCCGATACTTGCTTCAATTACTCACTGTGGTCCCTGGTAATAAGAGGGTCCCTTAGTGGTGACAGCTTCCCCTCTACCTCCGACCATGACAGGTTCTCCGGCTGGCAGAACCGTCACTTCTGGTTGGACTGCAAGCCTCAATCCCAACCCTGCGCTGCTCTCTCCTGCTTCTGGATGGGCCCTCAGACAGCCTAGCAGCCAGATGCCCCCAGAATAGGCCTCATCTCTGGCCTAGCAGCCCGGGCAGTATAACGCATGTCCACCCAGACAGCCGTCCAGGTGGCACAGAACCAGATCACGTGACTCCACCCAAATATATAGGTTCTCCCAGCAGGCCAAGGGATTCAAGAAAACCCCCTGCCCATTGGCTGAGATACCCAAAATCTGACCCTGCGTTGCCCTTATACCACCAAGTATCGGGCCACCTAGTGGTAGAAGAGAAAAATGCAACAAGGCCAAGCTTGGGGGGGGGGGGGAGAGAATCAATGGATAGTAGGGGTGCAACGGATCAAAAAACTCACGGATCGGATCGATCCTCGGATCAGGAGTCACGGATCGGATCATTTTCGGATCAGCAAAAAAAAAAAGACAAATCTTGTTACACCCACTAGAGTTTTTGATTTCACAGTTCTTCTCAACACAAAACGGAGCTTATGTGCTTAAATACAGTGTTTGGAAATCCGACATGTACGAAAGTGGTGTCACCAGTTCCCTACTGTGACCTGAACTATCCCAATCATCAGATCCCTTTAGTGTCATTGATCGGCGGGCTGAGTGTCTAGTGAAAATCCCCCCTACGTGCTCAGTCCATACAGATCCCCCCGATCGCCTCCTCTCTCTTCTCTGGCAAGCAGCAGGACGCCCGGTGCGGCGGCGGCAGCGGCTCCCCGTGCGGATTCCTCAAGGTGCAGCATGGAGCTCATCTCTGGGCTGTTAGGAGTCAATGACATATTGAGCTCAAGTGCCCACAAACTTCCGAGGAGCAGCCTGCATCCCCCGCACCGGGTGGACCTCGATGGCCGCCGCTTCGATAGCTAGGCCGAAGCCGCGGCCTTTCCTATGGACCGGGAGGCCCGTGGATCGCCGTGTGTCCCGACCCGAAGGTGCTGATCTGTACGGATCAGTTGCACCCCTAGTGACAATACTTGATGTGTTCCCACTGTCATATGGCATTCTTGTGCCACAGTGCCTACACATCGTCACGGTTTTATCCACTAACCTCTTTCCTTCATCATTATATTAGACAGGGAAGCCAAAATGCTCCCTTACAGGGGATTTTAATGACGCGGGGCATTCAAGCTCCTCCGTTCGCCATTACCACGCTGTGTGTGGACTGAACATGCGCAAATTATTTTTTTTTTTTTTTTTTAGAAAACAATCCTCGGATCACGTGTGTGCGGTTCGGATCAATCTTTTTCGGTTCGGATCACGGATCAATGACGATCCGTTGCACCCCTAATGGATAGTGAGTGAATAACTTGTATAGCGCTACAAATGCGAATCGCTTCAATCGCATCTCTATTAATCAACCATGATTACTTGCAGCCCTCTTTGTATAATAAAAACCGCAGAGGTGATCAAATACCAGCAAAAGAAAGCTCTATTTGTGTGGGAAAAATTATATGAATGTCATTTGGGTGCCGTGTTACCTGACCGCGTATTTACAAGTTAACCGCTTGCCGATCAGCCGCAGTATAACGGCGGCAGGTCGGCACGATCCTGCGAACCGGCGTAGCTGTACGCCGGTCCCTTTAAAGTGGAAGTAAACCCTCCTAGGAAGCTGCCATCTTGGCCTCTGTTTAATCTACAACTTCCATGATGCTTCACATGTGATCAGTTATGACACCAGCCATTGGATGGTTTGATAGTTTGGTTGAGAGCGCAACCAATGGGAGTGTTATATTTCCAGCACATGCCGGAAAGATAACTGTTTTATGGATGGGTTTACTTCCGTTTTAAGCGGGATTGCAGGTGCGCACGCCCGCCGCATCACTGGGGTGCCGATGCTCGTGACCGGCGAGCGATCGCGGACACGAGAGGCAGAACACGGGGCTGTGTGTGTGTGCGTGTGTGTGTGTGCGTGTGTGTGTGTGTGTGTGTGCGTGTGTGTGTGTGTGTAAACACACACATCCCTGTTCTTTTCAGGGAGGAAAGACGGATTGTGAATTCCTAATAGCTAGGAACCACGATCTATCATTTCTTCTAGGTCAGTCCCCTCCCCCTTTCAGTTAGAACACACACTAGGGAACACTTAACCCCTTGATCACCCCCCTAGTGTTAACACCCTTCCCTGCCAGTGCCATTTTTACAGTAATCCGTGCATTTTTATAGCACTGATCGCTGTATAAATGTCACTAGTCTCAAAAATGTGTCAAACCTGTCCGTCATAATGTCGCAGTACTGCTAAAAATCGCTGATCGCCGCCATTACTAGTAAAAAAAAGAGAAACAAATTGTAATAACAATGCCATAAATCTATCCCCTATTTTGTAGACGCTATAACGTTTGCGCAAACCAATCGATTTACGCTTATTGCATGTTTTTTTTTTTTTACCAAAAATATGTAGAACACATATTGGCCTAAACTGAGGAAAAAATTTAGCTTTTAAAAAAAAAAAATTGTCTATTTATTATAGCAAAAACACAAAATATTTTTTATTTTTATTTTTTTATTTATTTTTTTCCAAAATTTTCGCTCCTCTTTTTTTTTTTTTGTTTATAGCGCAAAAAATAAAAACCGCAGAGGTGATCAAATGCCACCAATAGAAATCTCTATTTGTGGGGAAAAAAGGTTGCCAACTTTGTTTGGGAGCCACGTGGCACGACCGCGCAATTGTCTGTTAAAGCGATGCAGTGCCGAATTCCGAAAAATGGCCCGGTCATTCGGCAGCCAAGCCCCATTAGTACGGAGGGGGAGAGTGCGCATTCGGGGGCCACAAAGCCGCAGAGCCGTGTGGGCTGTGCCCGTGGAGCCGCTGAATCACAAATGACACTGCCAAGTGGGCAAACAGTTTACTTTCCTGCTGGATGAGAAGAGTAAATATCTGCTGCCCCCCCCCCCCCCCCCCCCCCCCGGGCCCTCGCATTGCTTCTCTCCTCTATTTGCATCATGCCGTGGTCTGGATTGCAGAAAGTAGGATTCTGGTATTTCATGGGGGTGGAAATTTCGGTCACATGTGCAATTTTTAAATCTTCACATGTTTGGTATCCATTTACTTGACGCAGACTCCTCCTTTTTATATTTCACACAAAAAAAAAATTGGTTATCGTGTTTGCGTGCGCTAAAATTGACGTGTATTGTTTTAAAAAAAAAAAAATCCTGAAAATGTGTTCGACGTGAAAAAAAATTGCAACAGCCACCATTTTATTCTCCAGGCACTACCTACAGAAAATATTATAATGTTTGGGAGTTCCAAGTAATTTTCTAGTAAAAATAAATAAATAAATAAATAAATAATGCAGATTTAATGCAGATTGTCTGCAAATTGTCAAACTTTTTGGGTGGCGTTCTGCGCTAATGTTCTTAATTTCTTTTCCCTTTTTTTTTTTTTTTTTTTTGTGAATTAGAGATCCCCACCCCCTTCCCTTCATTAGTTTGCTTGTAACAGGAGCAGCTCTGCAGCCTTTCAGTCGGATTTCACGTTCTCCAGTAAAAGTTTCCCATCTCAGGTGTCTATCTGCCTCTATCTCACCTTACCTGCCCTCCCCATTCACCTTGCCTGTCCTCCTCGTTCGCCTTACCTGTCCTCCTCGTTCACCTTACCTGCCCTCGCCGTCCGCCTTGCCCGCGCCCCTCGCCGTCCGCCTTGCCCGCGCCCCTCGCCTTCGGCCTCGCCTGCCCTCGCCTTCGGCCTCGCCTGCCCTCGCCTTCGGCCTCGCCTGCCCTCGCCTTCCGCCTCGCCTGCCCTCGCCTTCCGCCTCGCCTGCCCTCGCCGTCCGCTTCGCCTGCCTTCCGCCTCGCCTGCCCTCGCCGTCCGCCTCGCCTGCCCTCGCCGTCCGCCTCGCCTGCCCTTCGCCGTCCGCCTCGCCTGCCCTTCGCCGTCCGCCTTACTGCAGGGATAAGAAGCGGAGAGATCCTTCCCTCTGCAGGGATAAGAAACGGATCATTTCTCTGTACAGAGACATCAACACAGAGCTCTGGCTGTGATTGGACACAGCTGATCAGCAGGTCCCGGTCCTGAATCATTGTCTGGGACCTGCTGACAAACTCCCGCTGTGTACAATCACAGTGGGTGTTAGGGAGGGGGGTGTACATCCTAAACCCGGAAACAGGCAGTGTACCTGTACGGGGTGCCCATCTGCAGCACATTGCGGGCAGGTGGTCCGCAAATGGCTTATTCCTCTCTTGCTTTATATTTTGTCGATTTTTGGCGCCGCGTTTTTTCGATCGGCGTGACTTTATCTCCATCTCTGGTTTAGTGAAGCAGAAGAGCCGGACATGTAAGTAAAGTATAGCGGGAATGTGGAAGTGGACCTGGGCGCTCTGTATGTAGATCAGAGTCCTGCGTTCGTTCGTTCCACTCGCTGAATCTTTAATCTCCTGTGTATGAGGGGGGGGGGGGGGAGAGACTTTAATACAGGAGGTGTGTTACTGGCCGGATCACCAGGTGAAAGCTGAGGGTAAAAGCCAAAGGAAAGATTTGCTACAAGTTGTCACAATGTCTTTCGGTTAGTTGGAATAGTAATAGTGGGAGAAGGTCGGAGGTCAGCCGTAATCCACATGTTCTGGTCACGTGATCTCAGTAATGGATCCATGAAGCTGCATTCCAGCAAACACCCCCCCCCCCCCCCCCCCCACCGGATCCTCTCATACCATATAAATGACCCCAGATCCACCCACACCGGGTCCATTCATGCCAGCCAGATCCATTCATACCAGCCAGATCCGTCACCCCAGGGTTCCATCCACACCCGATCCATCCACACCAGATCCATCCATACCAGCCAGATCCGTCACCCCAGGGTTCCATCCATACCCGATCCATCCACACCAGATCCATCCATACCAGCCAGATCCATCACCCCGGGTTCCATCCACACCAGATCCATGACCCCCAGGTCCATCCAGATCCATCCATACCGTATCATTCACCCTACTAGATCCATCCATACCAGCCAGATCCATCACCCCGGGTTCAATCCATACCCAATCCACCCACACTAGATCTATCCATACCAGCCAGGTCCATCCAGATCCATCCATACCGTATCATTCACCCCGTGTTCCATCCATACCCGATCCATCCACACCAGCCAGATCCCAGGTTTATCCAGATCCATCCACACCAGATCCATCTATACCAGCCAGATCGATCCATCCATCCATACCAGCCAGATCCATCACCCTGGGTTCCATCCATACCCGATCCATACCAGCCAGATCCATCACCCCCAGATCCATCCATACCAGCCAGATCATCCATACCAGCCAGATCCATCACCCCCAGGTCCATCTATACCAGCCAGATCCATCAATACCAGCCAGATCCATCACCCCCAGGTCCATCCATACCCGATCCATCCACACCAGCCAGATCCATCACCCCGGGTTCCATCCATACCCGATCCATCCACACCAGCCAGATCCATCACCCCGGGTTCCATCCATACCCGATCCATCCACACCAGCCAGATCCATCACCCCGGGTTCCATCCATACCCGATCCATCCACACCAGCCAGATCCATCACCCCGGGTTCCATCCATACCCGATCCATCCACACCAGCCAGATCCATCACCCCGGGTTCCATCCATACCCGATCCATCCACACCAGCCAGATCCATCACCCCGGGTTCCATCCATACCCGATCCATCCACACCAGCCAGATCCATCACCCCGGGTTCCATCCATACCCGATCCATCCACACCAGCCAGATCCATCACCCCGGGTTCCATCCATACCCGATCCATCCACACCAGCCAGATCCATCACCCCGGGTTCCATCCATACCAGGTCCATCCATAACATATCATTCACCCTACTAGATCCATCCACACCAGCCCTCCCTGTAGTAGATATGATGTTGTGAAGCGTTATGTGGAATATTTGAATCCATGCAAATCGGAATCTCCAGTCTGGATTACAGTCCTTTCCATACATGAAATGTCGGAGTGTTGCCACCACTGATCACAACCAATGCACTTCTATGGGTCCGGGTCACACCACATCAACGTGCAATGCATGGGGGTTTCGGGGTGGTTGTACAGCAATTATAGGGTTAAATCGGGCGATCGCTGCCTGTCACACAACTCTAAAAAGTGACCCAAGAGGAGAGGACATGAAAGGGGGAGGGGTTTGCGGTGACCGGTCTGTAAAGGGCTGATTGGGTTTATCCGCGGCTACGGTTGTCCATCGTGTTTTCCACGGTCCATGAAGAGAAGCTTTGTCTGGACTTCCCATCACTTGCCACCAACTCATCGGTCACAAGTCTTCCTCATTCCCTTCTCACACAATGTGTCTCCTTCTGCTGGAGAACAGGAAGCTCGTCTTTTATTTGTTGTCCGCGTGCCGCTGCCAAATGATTTTATGTCATAACCATATTATTTATGATTTTTTATATTTTTTTTACTCCAGAATCCCATAAAGAATTTCTGTACAGAGCAGCCAGTAAGAATTATAGGGGAGCAGTTTGGAATCGGGTACCAAAAGGACTCCAAAGCCACATTGGGCTTCACCTTCTATAAGATTAGTGTGAGCAGCAAGCTTTGCTAAAGTACCATTCAGCTCCAGTTTGTAAATGTTGAACACCGATCACAATGAGAGTGCTGATTGCCACCTTAAGCAAGCTGCTAGCAGGCTTCAGTGCTTCTTAAAGCTCGTCAATCAGCCATGGGGACGCAGGTTAAAGCGGAGTTCCACCCAATAGTGGAAGCTCCACTTATCTTTTTATATATATATATATATATATATATATATATATATATATATATATTTTAATTGTAGCTGGTAATATTTATGCACTAGATTTTAACATAGAACTGAGCACTGCAATGCTTGCCTTCAGTTCAGTGGTCCAATGTGCAAACTGCCTCACTGGCATCTTCTCCCTGGTTTCTTCCAGCTGCCACTCTTCGGCCATCTTGATTGGCCAGTACAGGCCTCGCCCTTGCATTTTTGTGCGGCGGCCTCTCCCCTGCGCTTTTGTGCGGCGGCCTCTCCCCTGCGCTTTTGTGCGGCGGCCTCTCCCCTGCGCTTTTGTGCGGCGGCCTCTCCCCTGTGCGGCGGCCTCTCCCTGCGCTTTTGTGCGACAGAAGGCGGCTTCTGTTGGATTAGCAAGCCAGCAACCAACTGATTTTCGATCAGCACTCTCAACCAATGAAGGAAAGGGGGGGTCCTCCGGTGTCCCCCTGTTGGAACACAACAGCTCAGCGGGGGGGAGATTGCTGTACTAATTAAGAATGGATTTTTTTCGTTCAACCCAAAAAATTGTAGTGTGTACCAAGCTTTAGAGAGAGTCACCCTCTCTGTGTCCTGTTTTAAATTAATATACAAGATTTATACAGTGCCAACAGTTTGTGCAGTGCTTCATCAAAAGTGAATGTAAAAGTAAAAACCCACGTTTTGTGTTGTCCCCAGTATTAGAGGGGACATTTTCCAATTGGGACACTAATTCTGGTGACCTGGCGGGTCCCTTAATTTGCTGGGAATTGAAGGTAAATGAAGTGAAGGTAAATCTCCCCAAAGGAACATGGATGGAAAGAAAACCTGGCAGGGGTTCTAACTCGCCCCTTACTTAATCCAAAATTGGGGGGGAAAAGTTTTGCCTATCTGCTTTGTTAGCCGCTAAACATTCTTACTTTTTTTATTTTTATTTTTCCTAACATGACAATACAGTAAAACCTTGGTTTGAGAGCGTTTTGCAAGACAAGCAAACATTTTTAATAAATGTTCTATAAGAGTAGCATCATGTCACAACGGAGTATAAAAGAGAAGAGAGGAGCCTCTAAGTGTAGCAATAATATGGTTACATTTAATGAAGATACATTTAGCAACTTATTGTTACACTTAGAGGCGCCTCTCTTCTCTTTTATACTCTGGAGCTCCTGCTGGATTTTGCTTCTTGTGGAGGCTTCCATTTGTGGAGGGACATTTTATGGTTACACAACCAATCGCATCGCTATAATCTTTTTATATGGACTATAAACTGAAGGACTAAATTGGTTGTGGAACGAATCATCTGAGTTTCCATTATTTCTTATGGGGAAATTCGCTTTGCTATACAAGTGTTTTGGATTACAAGCATGTTTCTGGAATGAATTATGCTCGCAATCCAAGATTTTACTGTATAGTCCTTGCTATCTGTGTCCATTTTGGGATCGGCGTTGCAAGGACAGGGTTCTAACCACTCTGCCATCACTTTTGTAAATGGCACGGCTGCTCTTTGTATTTTGGGGGAATAGTTTTGTATAAAGTTTCTCCATAGCATGAGTGTGATCCAATGAGTTCTTCAAACATCGGAGAATTAAACTCCCTATCACCGGGCGGTTATAGTCCGATTTCCCCCCCCCCCCCCCCCCCCCCCCCCCCCCCCCCCCCTGGGCTGTACGTTGCGTTATGTCGCAATTGATTTTCAGCAGATGAGTGTCTGAGAATAAATCTCTCTCTTTCTCTTTCTCTACAGGAAGTCATCGCAGTGTTCAAACCAAAAACCGAGGAGCCCTACGGTCAGCTCAACCCCAAGTGGACGAAATGGTTGCAGAAGCTCTGCTGTCCGTGTTGCTTCGGCAGAGATTGCCTGGTCCTGAATCAGGGATATCTGTCAGAGGCCGGGGCCAGCCTGGTGGACCAGAAACTGGAGCTCAGCATTGTTCCTCGGACGCGGGTAAGACCTCGGGGGAGATTTCGGTACAAGTAAAGTGAACGGACGTTAACGCTGATCTCTAGCTTGGAAGGAAATTCAGAAAGTTTGTTTTGACCAAGCCGGTCCAAACGTACTATTTACCGGCATATACCGCTGGCGTATAGCGCACACCCCAACCTGAGAAGGGAAGTTTAGGGAAAAACTTAAATTTTGGATGTCTTGCCCGGCAGCCTTGTCCGGCGTCCATCGGCGGCCTTGCGCGGGGTCCGTCGAGTCCGTCGAACCTTATGGGTGTCCGTCTGCGGCTTTGGAGGTGTCCATCCGCACCTTGCCCGGGGTTGCAGCCCCGTGTGTTTGAATTTGGCACGCTGTGCAGAGCCGGATTTCCTGCGCACTCTGCTTTTCTCGGCCCCTCTCGCTTGGCTGCGGGCGGAGCTGAGCGTGGCCGAGTGCGCAGTACACTCGGCTCGGACAATGTCGGAGACAGCGGGGATCGGCGTACATCGCGCACCCACGATTTCCCCTGATTTTAAGGGGGAAAAAAGGTACGCGGTATACGCCGATAAATACGGTACTTCACTCGATTCCCCAATTAACACAATCAATGTGGATGGGGGGGGGGGGGGATCCCTTCTGCTGGGATTTCCTCTCACTTCCTGTTTTGGCTGTTGGACAGGAAGTGAAGGTAAATCTCCCCAACCTCTGACAGCAGGAGGTTTCCCTGCTGACAGAGCACAATGATCACTGCTGCTATAGCCAACAAAACTCGACAGGCTGGTTGTACTGATCGATCGACTTCAATGCAACCGGCCTGCCTGTAGATCAGTGGTCTCCAAACTGCAGCCCAGGGGCCAGTTGCAGCCCTTTGCGTGCTTTTATCCAGCCCTTGGAGCATTAATCCCCGCTACTGTCGGCAACCGTGGGGCATAGTTCCTGCCACCAACATCGACAATGGGGCAATAGCCCTTTCGCTGACACCAACGATAGGGCACCATTCCTCCCACTAATACCAATGGTGGGTTATGACTTGGTGAAGTAAATGGTACATTTGGACCAGCTTGGTCCTTAACCACTTTGCGACCGCGCTAACGATTTATATAGGCCTCTTATGACGTCACAGTCCCAGCATGCTTCGGGTGGTGACGACATAATTGCCCCACCCCTTAGGGTTAAGGGTTAGGGTTTGCCATTAAAGAATATGGCTAGGACTCAGGAATTGGAACAGGGACCTCCCCCAAAGGTCAGAAGGCGGGTTCCCAGAAGTCAAAGGTCACAGGGCGTGGCTGACCCACCCCCACCAAAGTGTACCGCCTACCCCAACTAATTCGGGGAATGAACAAGTCGGGAAAAGCATCTTATGTCGTCACCACCCGGAGCATGCTGGGACTGTGACGTCATAAAAGGGCCTATATAAATCGTTGCGCACCGCACACCGGGCATTACAGCGGGAGGGAGCGCTGTGGCAACATCGGAAAAAAAAAAAAGGGGGAAGAAGACGACGGAGGAAGACCGGGCTGGCTGCCGCTAGTAAAAAAGCTGCAAGAAGATGGCGGCGGCCAGCCCCGAAGAAGGCACCGGAGAGCGGGAGAAGAACCAGATTCCGCCCGCATACCCCGACAACCAACAGCCAGGGTTGTCGGGAAGAGGCCCTTGTCCCCATCAACATGGGGGCAAGGTGCACCCACCCCCACTCCTGGCATGGATTTTGGGGGGGGCCCCACGCAATTTTTTCGGCGTGGGGGTTCCCCTCAAAATCCATACCAGATCAAAGGGCCCGGTATGCTCATGAAGGGGGAACCCATGCCGTGTGGGTTTTTTTTTTTTTATTGGCGTGGAGTTCCCCTTCATGCACAAGTCGTGTACAAGTCGCATGCCAAAGTCGGATCTGTTAATACGGAATCCGACTTCAGAAAAAAAGTACTGCAGGAACTACTTTGAAGTCAGCACGTCTTAAAGTCGTGCCAGTATGAATGGCAGTCATTGAAAATCGCGAAGAATGACTTGTCATACGATTTTGCCGTCTAAAATCGTGGGACAAGTCGTATAAGTGTGAAAGGGGACTAAAGTAGAAATAAAGGCAGGGGTTTTATTTTTGTATGGAGTAATGAAGGGATGTAGCTCCTGTGTGGTTTATTTTGCCATTTGTGTCCCAGTGGAGAGATTTACCTTCACTTCCTGTCCCATAGCCACAGCAGGAATCCCCTGGTAGTCACCAAAATTGCATGTCCCATCTTTTTCAATTCTGGAGACTGCTCAAAGATTTGGGATTTTATTTTTACTGTCCTTTTCCCCTTTTCTATACACATATATATTCTATCTCTATCAGGTTTTTGATATATTTGTGTATTTTTTTTCAGAATGTCTCTTATTATAGGTAATGTTTTTGCTGGCCATTATTATTATTAATATTTATTTTTTGCTGACCCTTATAATACTATTAATAATAATAAGGGCCAGCAAAAAAATTAAAAATTAAATAATATTATTATAAGGGCCAGCAAAAAAAAAAAAATGTAATAATATTATTATAAGGGCCAGCAAAAAAAATATAATAATAATTTATTTTTTGCTTATTATTATTATTCTTCTTCTTATTATTAATAAAAATTTTTGCTGGCCCTCATTATTATTATAATATTAATAATCTTATTAAATTTTTTATTTTTTGCTGGATATTATTATTAATATAATTTTATTGCTGGGCCTTATTAATAATATTAATATTATTTATTTTTTGCTGGCCCTTTATTATTCATTTTTTTTTTTTTTCAGGTTGTATATCTATCCAGTGAAACATTTAACTACAGTGCCATCGATCGTGTAAAGTCCAGAGGGAAGAAACTGGCATTAGAAAAAGTGCCAAAAGTCGGTCAGCGATTTAATCGGATTGGATTGCCTCCTAAGGTAAGGTAGGAGAACCCGCCATCCAACCAGATACTAATGTGTGTCTTGTTACTCTCTGTGATTTGTCACATTTTGGGGAAACTATGAACTTTCAGTAGTTGGTGTTGGAGAAGTATGAATGAAGCTAAATGTCTGCTGTGGGTCACAGGACTGGACTTAAAGCGTTAGTTCACCCGCAAATTTTTTTTTAACATTAGATTGAGGCTCATTTTGTCTAGGGGAATCTGGTAGTTTTTTTTTTAAAATCGAAGCAGTACTTACCGTTTTAGAGAGCGATCTCCGCCGCTTCCGGGTATGGGTCTTCGGGACTGGGCGTTCCTTCTTAATTGGCAGTCTTCCGACAGGCTTCCGACTGTCGCATCCATCGCGTCACGAGTAGCCGAAAGAAGCCGAACATCGGTGCGTCTCTATACGGCGCCTGCGCACCGACGTTCGGCTACTTTCGGAAAATCGTGACGTGATAGATGCGACTGTCGGAAGACTGTCAATCAAATAGGAACGCCCAGTGCCGCAGCCCATACCCGGAAGCGTCGGAGAAGATGGCTCTCTAAAACGGTAAGTACTGCTTAGATTTTAAAAAAACTAGCCGATTCCCCTAGACAAAATGAGCCTCAATCTAATCTTAAATTTGTTTTTGCGGGTGAACTACCGCTTTAACTTTTGCTCTCCTGTGAGCCTGAGCAAGGCTGTTGGTGATCTATAGCCCGCTATTAGCCGCTCATCGCTCTAAAAGAATCCCGACCAATATTGTCAGGATCTTCCCAGGCCACCTGATTTGATAGCTGACTCTACCTTTCTCCTGGCTTTCTATTGGACGCTGGAGGAACAGAGCAGAAATCAGCGACTGACAGTCATTACTCTCTGCTCTAAGCAGACTGAGAACTGAACAATCAGTGGTCATGTGATCTCTAAGTTCTAGGTCTCATAGATGACGTTGGACAGCATAGAGGTTTATTTTCTGTGTATTTATTATAAATAAATAATATAATTGTTTTTTATATATATATATATATATATATATATATATATATATATATATATATATATATATATATATATATATATATATATATATCCCAAACTTCTCCTTTTTAAAGCCTAACTCCAACTTTGCTATCACTTTAATTAACCACTTCCAGCCCGACATATATCAAAAGTTATCCTGGCTGGGCATCATATGACGTCCAGCAGGATAAGCCGCTTGCGCACCCACGGCGATCCAGCCTATAACATCAGCTCCACCATGATAATTGCCGGCCCCACTGGGGGGGGCGGAGACAGAGGTGATTGGAAGTTGCGCTCTCTCAGATTTTGTGAAATTTTGATGCGACATTAAAAAAAAAAAAAATTAACTAAAAAACAAAGAAAACCCTAAACGAAAAAAAAAAAAAGCGTAGAATTGGGGAATAATGGGCGGTATGGATTTGTGGACTATTTGTTTCTCTTGGTGTGTGACCTCTCCTCACTCATGTCTGATCCTAGGTGGGCTCCTTCCAGTTGTTTGTCAAAGGCTATAAGGATGCGGATTATTGGCTGCGGAGGTTTGAGACGGAACCCCTTCCCGAGAACACCAACCGGCAGCTCCAGTTACAGTTTGAGAGGCTGGTGGTTCTGGACTACATTATCCGGAATACAGGTAACTCTCATCATTACCCAAATGTATCGGGTCTCATTTCCACTCAGTAGAAAACCCCCAGCTCTGCTGATCCCCAGCTTAGTAGAAACCCCCAGCTCTGCTGATCCCCCCCCCGCTTAGTAGAAACCCCCAGCTCTGCTGATCCCGCGCTTAGTAGAAACCGAGGGCCAGATTCAGATAGCCTTTATGCCGGCGTATCTATTTATACGCCGCGTAAGTTCTACGAAGCGCCGGCGTATCTTCTTTCTGTATTCAGAAAGCAAGGTACGCCAGAATTTTACTAAGATATAGCCGGCGTAAGTGTCTTACACCGTCGTATCTTAGGCTGCATATTTACGCTGGCCGCTAGGTGGCGCTTCTCTAGATTTCCGTGTCGAATATGCAAATTAGGTAGATACGCCGATTCAGAAACGTACGTCCGCCCGGCGCATTTTTTTACGTCGTTTACATAAGGCTTTTTCTGGCGTAAAGTTACCACTGCTATATGAGGGGTAGCCAATGTTAAGTATGGACGTCGGGCCAGCGTCAAATTTTGCGTCGTTTGCGTAAGTCGTTTGCGAATATGGCTTTGCGTAAGTTACATTCACGTCGAAACCAATGAGGCTTTGCGGCGTAATTTGGAGCATGCGCACTGGGATACGTCCACGGACGGCGCATGCGCCGTTAGTAAAAAACGTAATTTACGTGGGGTCACTGTTCATCAACATACAACACGCCCACTGCCTGAATAATTTGAACAACGTGGGCTTATGCCGGACCACATACGCTACGCCGCCATAACTTTAGCCGCAAGTTCTTTCTGAATACAGAACCTGCCTCACTAGGTTACGGCGGCGTAGCGTATCTGAGATACGCTACGCCCGCACAAAATTACGCCGGGCTATCTGAATCTGGCCCCGAGGGTAAAGGTGATAGACTGGCCAAGCATGTCTCCAGACCTAAACCCTATTGATCATCTGTGGGGGATCCTCAAACGGAAAGGTGGAGGAGCGCAAGGTCTCTAACATCCACCAGCTCCGTCGTCATGGAGGAGGGGAAGAGGACTCCAGTGACAACCTGTGAAGCTCTGGTGACCTCCATGCCCAAGAGGGTTAAAGCAGTGCTGGAGAATAAATGGTGGACACACAAAATATGGACACTTTGGGCTCAATTTGAACCTTTTTACTTGGGCTCCTTTTACACTAGGCAGATTCCTGTCCGCAGATCTCCACTGAGCCGGCGGATGACAAGCCCCTCTCTGCTCACTAAGCGGGGAGGGGCTTGTGCAGCGCTGCTGATTCCTATGGAGAAATCTGATGAAAACGGACAGCATCTCACCCGATCCGATCCACCATGGACGGATGGGGACGTATCGCCATTTGTCTGATTTTGGCGGATCAGGTCGGATGTCAGCGGACATGTCTCCACTGACATCTGACGCTCCAAAGGATAGCATGGAACGGCCGTTCAGGTCCGCCGTCAAAACTGACAGGCGGACCTGAAGGGTCTAACCGTGTGAAAGGGGCCTTAGGGGTGTACTCACTTTTGTTGCCAGCGGTTTAGACATTAATGGCTGTGTGTTGAGTTATTTTGAGGGGACAGCAAATTTACACCGTTATACAAGCTGTACACTCACTACACAACATTGTAGATACAAAGTGTCATTTCTTCAGTGTTGTCACATGAAAAGATTTACAGACAAGTGAGGGGTGTACTTACTTTTGTGAGATACTGTGTATCTCTTCTGTATGTTATTCTCGGAGTGAATTAGATATGTTGTTCCCTAATTTATATAGTTTGTTATTGATATTTACCACTGCATATAGATTCAAGAATATATATATATATATATACACACACACACACACAATTATATATTTTTTTTTAACCACTTCCATACCAGGTACTTACGCAGCTTCCCGCCCAAGCCAATTTTCAGCTTTCAGCATTGTCGCACTTTGAATGGCAATTGCGCGGTCATGCTACACTGTACCCAAACAAAATTGGCGTCCTTTTTTCCCCACAAATAGAGCTTTCTTTTGGTGGTATTCGATCACCTCTGCGATTTTTTTTTTTTGCGCAACAACTAAAAAAAGGCTGAAAATTTGGAAAAAAAATTACGTTTTTATTTTTTTCTGTTAATTTTTTTGTAAATAAGTTTTCTCTTTCAATTACGGGCACTGATATGGCGGCACTAATGGGCACCGATGAGATGGCACTGATGGACATCGATGAGGTAGTACTGACGGGCACAGATGAGGTGGCACTGATTGGCGGCGCTGGTATGCGACACTGATGGGCACACATAGGCGGCACTGATGGGCACACATAGGCGGCACTGATGGGCACACATAGGCGGCACTGATGGGCACACATAGGCGGAACTGATGGGCACACATAGGCGGCACTGATGGGCACTCATGGGCGGCACTGGGCACTCATAGGCGGCACAGATGGGCACTCATGGGCGGCACTGATGGATACTTATGGGTGGCATGGATGGGCACTGTGGGGTGGCGCTGATGGACACTGGGGTGGCGCTGATGGACACTGGGGTGGCGCTGATGGACACTGGGGTGGCGCTGATGGACACTGGGGTGGCAGCACTGATTTTTGCCAGGTTGCCAGTCAGTGCCCATTTGTGGGCACTGACTGGCATCTTTTTTTTTTCTTTATGCTTTTTTTTTTTTTGTCTTTTTTTTGTCTTTTTTTTTTTTTGCCCACCCTGGTGCTCCAGGGTGGGCATCCCTGGTGGTCCAGTGTGGCGATCCGAGGGGGGGCTGCGCTGATAAACAATCAGCGCGAACCCCCCCTGTCAGGAGAGCCGCCGATCGGCTATCCTCTCCTCGCGTCTGTCAGACGCGAGTGAGGAAGAGCCATCGGCGGCTCTTCCTGTTTACATCGTGATCAGCCGTGGTTGGACACGGCTGATCACGTGGTAAAGAGTCTCCGCCGGAGGCTCTTTACCGAGATCGGAGATGCAGGGTGTCAGACTGACACCCCGCATCACCGATCGCCGCGATGCGCGCCCCCACGGGCGCGCGCGGCATGAAATCCTGCAGGACGTTCTAGAACGTCCTGTCAGGATTTCATAACCACTTCCCGGACGTAAATCGGCCATAGGCCGGGCGGGAAGTGGTTAAACTATGCATAATAACTAAATTATACACCACATTTTTTTTTTTTTTTTTTTTTTTTTATGTCTTTAGGTGGTTAACATAATCCTTTTATATCCTTCCAAAAAAATGGGTTATATATTGTTTCTTTTGCATTAAAATTACAAAAAAAAAATTTTATTCCCAAAAAATTTGTTTGAAAAATCGCTGCGTAAATACCGTGTGACATAAAAAAAAAATTACAACACCCTTCATTTTATTCCTTACGGCCTCTGCTTTAACCACTTTAAGACCTTAGGTGTTTTTCAGATTTGGTGTTTGCAAGACTAAAACAGTTTTTTCTGCTAGAAAATTACTTAAAACCCCCAAACATTATATATTTTTTTTTTCTAACACCCTAGAGAATAAAATGGCGGTCATCGCAATACTTTTTGTCACACCGTATTTGCGCAGCAGTCTTACAAGCGCACTTTTTTTGGAAAAAATTCACTTTTTTGAATTAAATAAGACAACAATAAATTCGGCCCAATTTTTTTATATATTGTGAAAGATAATGTTACGCCGAGTAAAATGATACCCAACATGTCACGCTTTAAAATTGCGCCCGCTCGTGGCATGGCGTCAAACTTTTACCCTTAAAAATCTAGATAGGCGACGTTTAAAAAATTCTATAAGTTGCATTTTTTGAGCTACAGAGTAGCTCTAGGGCTATAATTATTGCTCTCGCTCTAACGATCGCGGCGATACCTCACTTGTGTGATTTGAACACCGTTTTCATATGCGGGCGCTACTCGCGTATGCGTTCGCTTCTGCGCGCGAGCTCGTCAGGACGGGGCGCTTTAAAACATTTTTTTGTTTGTTTTCTTATTTAATTTTATTGATTTTATTATTTTTTACACTAAAATATAAAAAAAAAAAAAAAAATGATCACTTTTATTCCTATTACAAGGAATGTAAACATCCATTGTAATAGAAAAAAGCATGACAGGTCCTCTTAAATATGAGATCTGGGGTCAAAAAGACGTCACATCTCATATTTAGGCTTAAATGCAAAAAAAAATATTGCATTTTTTTCAAAATTGTCGCTCTATTTTTGTTTATAGCGCAAAAAATAAAAACCGCAGAGGTGATCAAATACCACCAAAAGAAAGCTCTATTTGTGGGGAAAAAAGGACGCCAATTTTGTTTGGGAGCCACGTCGCACGACCGCGCAATTGTCAGTTAAAGCGACGCAGTCCCGAACTGTAAAAACCCCTTGGGTCTTTAGCCAGCATATTGGTCCGGGGCTTAAGTGGTTAAAGGGACCCTGTCTCTATATAACAAATAAAAGTAATCTGTAACTGAACATTGGTAATGCCCGTCCAGCAGATGGCGCCTGCACCTTCACTCTGTTGCAGAACTATGGCCGCTGCTGGTATCTGACACTTCTGAATGTGCGAGATCCCGATTCCCCCTCCTGAATGTTGTGGTTCCGTCACTACACGACCCAGTACTGACATCGTATTCGTACATTCGTAATTTCAAAAATGAATTTCCAACTTCCTGACCTTCCCACTTCTCTGACCCCCCCCTTCCCTCCTCCTGAGATCCAAGAAGACGACCACATGATGAATGGATGTTGTAACGGGAGTCACCTTTGGGCACAGATTGAGCCAGGAAATAAGGGACATATGTTGGATTGTTTTAGCATGGGACAGTAATCCACAATATATTCCTTAACCAGTTAAGCCCCGGACCAATATGCAGCCTAAAGACCCAAGGTGTTTTTACAGTTCGGGACTGCGTCGCTTTAACAGACAATTGCGCGGTCGTGCGACGTGGCTCCCAAACAAAATTGGCGTCCTTTTTCCCCCCACAAATAGAGCTTTCTTTTGGTGGTATTTGATCACATCTGCGGTTTTTAGTTTTTGCGCTATAAACAAAAATAGAGCGACAATTTTGAAAAAAATTCAATATTTTTTACTTTTTGCTGTAATAAATATCCCCCAAAAACATATATAAAAATATTTTTTTTCCTCAGTTTAGGCCGATACGTATTCTTCTACCTATTTTTAGTAAAAAAAATCGCAATAAGCGTTTATCGATTAGTTTGCGCAAAATTTATAGCGTTTACAAAATAGGGGATAGTTTTATTGCATTTTTATTAATTTTTTTTTTTTTACTACTAATGGCGGCGATCAGCAATTTTTTTCGTGACTGCGACATTATGGCGGACACTTCGGACAATTTTGACACATTTTTGAGACCATTGTCATTTTCACAGCAAAAAATGCATTTAAATTGCATTCTTTATTGTGAAAATGACAGTTGCAGTTTGGGAGTTAACTCCTACAGCGCCACCTGTGGTTAGGGTGCACCTAGTATGTGTTTACAACTGTAGGGGGGTGTGGCTGTAGGAATGACGTCATCGATCGTGTCTTCCCTATAAAGGGAATGACGCGATCGATGCGCCGACACAGTGAAGCACGGGGAAGCCGTGTTTACACACGGCTCTCCCCGTTCTTCAGCTCCGGGGAGCGATCGCGACGGAGCGGCTATAAACAAATAGCCGCGCCGTGGTCCCGGATCGCTCCCCGAGCGGACCCGACCTCCGCATGTAGCGGGGGGGTCCCGATCGGACCCCCCACCCGCTAATAGGCGAGGACGTACATGTACGCCCATGTGCCTGTACGTGCCATGTTGTGGACGTATATGTACATGCGGGGGTCGGGAACTGGTTAATGTCTAGAAGAACTAATTGCAACAGGTCAATAGAGTGACTCATTCATCAATGTGAAACGTAGACTGTTAAGATGTTAATTGATGTTAATCACCTCCAGCTACCTGACTGTAGTGATGAAAGCTTGCTGTGATTGCATTCTATTGTCTATTGTGTTAATTAAGTCTGGTTCCTAAGATATTTCATGGTGCTATGCTAACTAACCCTGTATTGTGTGAAAGTTCTATTATATGCTAATATTTGTTGTGAATTAACACACTCTAAAGGTCAGATGTCTGACTTATGTTCACTAAAGGAATGTGTATTGTGTAGCAGGTGAGAATAGCTTATCGCGGAGTCGGAACGTCTGGGTAAATGTCTAGTAATTAGCTCATGTAGATTATCTGAATGTCATTATCTAAAGGAATGTGTATTGAGCTCCGTGTGTCATGTTGTGGGTGGAGTTAAGCCATTGTTTCTTGGGGCTTCTAACTGTATAAAAACCTGAGTTTTACCATAAAAAGATCTGTCTGTTTGGAACCAGAGAACAGAGCCGTGTCTCGTTATTCTGGGGAAAATCCAATGGGTCCTGTCTGCTGGATTGTGGAGTGTCGATAAGCTGTCTTGGGTTGGTGGAATGGAATATCGTAACGTTTTTAACCCCTGACCTTACAGATGTAGATTATATTAACAACATATCCCAGAGTTCAGCTTTCATTTTTTTAAAGTGTCACAAGAAGAGAGAGCAGAACCGTGGGAGGGGCCCAGCAGCTCCACCCTGGAGGGGAGAAAACTACAGCAGGGGGCGGAGTAAAGACCAGTCATCCTGCACAAGGAGAGAGAGCCGAGCTACGGGAGGGACCCAGCAGACCCCACCCACTACAGGAGGGGGTGGAGTAAAGACCAGTCTTCCTGCACAAGGAGAGAAAGCAGAGCTGTGGGAGGGGCCCAGCAGCTCCACCCTGGAGGGGGAGAAAACTACAGCAGGGGGCGGAGATGAGACCAGTCATCCTGCACAAGGAGAGAGAGCCGAGCTGCGGGAGGGACCCAGCAGACCCCACCCACTACAGGAGGGGGTGGAGTAAAGACCAGTCTTCCTGCACAAGGAGAGAAAGCAGAGCTGCAGGAGGGACCCAGCTGACCCCACCCACTACAGAAGGGGGTGGAGTAAAGACCAGTCATCCTGCACAAGGGGAGAGAGCCGAGCTGCGGGAGGGACCCAGCAGACCCCACCCACTACAGGAGGGGCAGGAGTAAAGACTAGTCTTCCTGCACAAGGAGAGAAAGCAGAGCTGTGGGAGGGACCCAGCTGACCCCACCCACTACAGGAGGGGGTGGAGTAAAGACCAGTCTTCCTCCACAAGGAGAGAAAGCAGAGCTGTGGGAGGGGCCCAGCATCTGCACCCACTACAGAAAATGATAGGAGGGGGCGGAGACTAGACCAGTCATCCTGCACAAGGAGAAGGGGGGACAGCAGTGAATGGATGTAGATTGTATTAACAACAGATCCTGGAGTATAGATTTAATTTTTAAAAGTGTCTACTGGCTCCTAGATTGACCTGACTGGACACTGAATTTTGTATGCACTGTTTGGGAATAATGTGTAATCGGTATTAATAAAGAAAAACATTTTTATTTTTATACTTTTATTTTAGTCATTTAATCCTTTTATTGTTTTTTTTCCATAGACCGAGGGAACGATAACTGGCTGATAAAGTATGACTATCCGATGGAGAATGCAGCCAGTCGGGTCAGTATGGGGGAATGAGCGGGTACTTGTGTCCGGAGAGGTGTCGGAGTTCTGTTCTGAAGACTATTGTTGTGTTTTTTTTTCTGTAGGACTCGGACTGGGTTTTGGTACGAGAACCCATCATCAAGATTGCTGCTATAGACAATGGTCTGGCCTTCCCTTTAAAGCATCCAGATTCCTGGAGAGCATGTGAGTTTCTATCTTTTGTCTACTAAACTGACAGATGATATGCATTGGGGTGAGAATAACATGATGCTGAGTGTTCAGATTTGTATCATTTTATTAGATATTTATGAAAAATTGCATATAAATATTTATTTTCATGTTTGGCCTGCAGGTGGAGCTGTAGTGCCTATATCTCATGTTAGAGTTATTGCAAAGCCATAATATTTTTTAATAATAAACATGTTATACTTACCTGCTCTGTGTAATGGTTTTGGACAAAGCAGCACCAATCTTCCTTCTCAGTCTCCCCCCCCCCCCCCCCCCCCCCGCCAGAGCGCTTGACTCCTCCCCCTGGCTGAGCGCCCACCATAGAAAGCCACTTGCTATGGAGGCACTCAAGCAAGCTCGCTCCTTAGCTACACTGTATGTTTTATAGACCTTTGCTCCCTCCTCACTGGCTGTGATTGACAGCAGCAAGAGCCAGTGGACCTCTCTCTGAGCCAATGAGGTGGGAGAGAGCAGAGAAAGCTGCTGCTCTCGCACACGGCACTGGATTGAGATTAGATAATTTATAAGGTTTTTTTTTTTTTTTACCTTAATGCACTTCCATCAATGAGCAGTCTTTCCTCCCCTCTTCCATCAATGGGCCGCCTTCCCTCCCCACCTCCCATTAATGGGCCACCTTCCCTCCCCACCTCCCATCAATGGGCAGCCTTCCTTCCCTCCCCACCTCCCATCAATGGGCCGCCTTCCCTCCCCACCTCCCATCAATGGGCCGCCTTCCCTCCCCACCTCCATCAATGGGCCACCTTCCCTTTCCCACCTCCATCAATGGGCCACCTTCCCTTTCCCACCTCCATCAATGGGCCACCTTCCCTTTCCCACCTCCATCAATGGGCCACCTTCCCTTTCCCACCTCCATCAATGGGCCGCCTTCCCTTTCCCACCTCCATCAATGGGCCACCTTTCCTTTCCCACCTCCATCAATGGGCCGCCTTCCCTTTCACACCTCCATCAATGGACCTCCTTCCCTTTCACACCTCCATCAATGGACCTCCTTCCCTTTCACACCTCCATCAATGGACCACCTTCCCTTTCACACCTCCATCAATGGACCACCTTCCCTTTCACACCTCCATCAATGGACCACCTTCCCTTTCACACCTCCATCAATGGACCACCTTCCCTTTCACACCTCCATCAATGGACCACCTTCCCTTTCACACCTCCATCAATGGACCACCTTCCCTTTCACACCTCCATCAATGGACCACCTTCCCTTTCACACCTCCATCAATGGACCACCTTCCCTTTCACACCTCCATCAATGGACCACCTTCCCTTTCACACCTCCATCAATGGACCACCTTCCCTTTCACACCTCCATCAATGGACCACCTTCCCTTTCACACCTCCATCAATGGACCACCTTCCCTTTCACACCTCCATCAATGGACCACCTTCCCTTTCACACCTCCATCAATGGGCCACCTTTCCCACCTCCATCAATGGGCCACCTTTCCCTTTCCCACCTCCATCAATGAGCCACCTTTCCCTTTCCCACCTCCATCAATGGGCCACCTTTCCCTTTCCCACCTCCATCAATGGGCCACCTTTCCTTTCCCACCTCCATCAATGGGCCACCTTTCCCTTTCCCACCTCCATCAATGGGCCACCTTTCCCTTTCCCACCTCCATCAATGGGCCACCTTTCCCTTTCCCACCTCCATCAATGGGCCACCTTTCCCTTTCCCACCTCCATCAATGGGCCACCTTTCCCTTTCCCACCTCCATCAATGGGCCACCTTTCCCTTTCCCACCTCCATCAATGGGCCACCTTTCCCTTTCCCACCTCCATCAATTGGCCACCTTTCCCTTTCCCACCTCCATCAATTGGCCACCTTTCCCTTTCCCACCTCCATCAATGGGCCACCTTTCCCTTTCCCACCTCCATCAATGGGCCACCTTTCCCTTTCCCACCTCCATCAATGGGCCACCTTTCCCTTTCCCACCTCCATCAATGGGCCACCTTTCCCTTTCCCACCTCCATCAATGGGCCACCTTTCCCTTTCCCACCTCCATCAATGGGCCACCTTTCCCTTTCCCACCTCCATCAATGGGCCACCTTTCCCTTTCCCACCTCCATCAATGGGCCACCTTTCCCTTTCCCACCTCCATCAATGGGCCACCTTTCCCTTTCCCACCTCCATCAATGGGCCACCTTTCCCTTTCCCACCTCCATCAATGGGCCACCTTTCCCTTTCCCACCTCCATCAATGGGCCACCTTTCCCTTTCCCACCTCCATCAATGGGCCACCTTTCCCTTTCCCACCTCCATCAATGGGCCACCTTCCCTTTCCCACCTCCATCAATGAGCCGCCTTCCCTTTCCCACCTTCATCAATGGGCCGCCTTCCAGGATACAAAAAATGGAGATAAATGGACAGCCGCACTCCAAGGAAACTTAAAAAGTAGTCTTTTATTAATAAAAACTGGACATGCAAATCCAAAAAATACAGTCACAAGGGACAGCCGACGCGTTTCGCACGCTGTTAGTGCTTAGTCATGGCTCTTCCGTTTCCCACCTCCATCAATGGGCCACCTTCCCTTTCCCACCTCCATCAATAGGCCTTGGCTGCCCATGACCCTACCACCGGTTCTCCTTCCTCGGACCACTTTTGATTGGTCCTAACCACTGCAGACCAGGAACATCCCCACGAAGGCTGCAGTTTTGGAGTTGCTCTGACCCCCCGACATCTTGACATTACAATTTTGTCTCCGTTTTTTTTCTTTTTTTTTTCTTTACAGATCCGTTTTACTGGGCCTGGTTATCACAAGCCAAAGTCCCGTTCTCCCAGGAGATCAAAGAACTCATCCTTCCCAAAATTTCAGACCCCAATTTTATCAAAGACTTAGAGGAAGATCTTTATGAGCTGTTTAAGGTACTTCTATCTAAACTGTGTCTAAAGGTAAAGTCATATTATTATTATTCTTATACAGGATTTGTATAGCGCCATCAGTTTGTGCAGCGCTTTACAGCATTAGGGCAGGCAGTGCAGATACAATGCAGTACAGGAGGAATCGGAGGGCCTGGCTTGCATGGCTTTCTATGTATATAGAAGCTCAGAAAGTGAAAAGATCATATAGGAGAGAACTGTCGTGTGGTGGTGAAGGGGATGTTCAGATTTGTTGCCCAGTAGTCCCAGTGAGATGCACTAACACTGGTCCCAGTACACAGCTAAACCCTCCCACCCCCAGTGCCTGAAACATGTTAGAATAACAGCACTAGAAACTGATTATGTAAACACACGGGCCAATTATCGGGCGACATCAGCCGGTTCAATAAAAACACACCGACATTTGGCCGGTGTGTATGGCAGCCGTTCCAAAACGTCGGAGGAGCATGCTGGAAAACCAGCGGCTAACCGGCTCCCAATCAGCCAATGACTGAGAGCGCTGTCCGGAGTGTTCTGGCATGGGGCCGTCCCCCTGTCGGAAAACAATAGCACAGCAGGGGAGATCTGCATACAACAATTGTCCGATGGAGCCTACAGACGATAAAACGGGTCCGTTGGACCGCTGTTGTCAAAGTCCGATCGTGTGTATAGACCTTTACTGAGAATTGTGTGGTCATGCAGCGCTGTACCCAAATTAAATTTTTGTTTTTTTTTGTTTTTCACAAGTAGCGCTCCGGAAGATTTTGCCCCCCCCCTCTTCATGACCAGACCTTTTTTGATATTCAGCAGTGCGCTACTTTAACTGGTAATTGCACGGTTATACAACGCTGTACACAAATTCACCTCCTGCGGTTTTTATATTTCGCAATAAAAACGATAATTTAGAAAAAAAAAAGCTATATTTTTTGCTTTCTGCTATAAAACATATCCAATAAAAAATGATTAAAAAAAAAACGAATTTCTTCATAAATTTAGGCCAATATGTATCCTGCTCCATGTTTCCAATAAGCGTATACTGATTGGTTTGTGCAAACGTTATAGCGTCTACAGACTATGGGATATATTCTGAAATGTAATATTTTTTTTTTTACTAGTAATTTCAGAACTGAAATCTGCCTTGTTTACATAGGCAGAGCTCTGTTCGGAGTCTCTGCCCGATGATTGGTGGGTGCCGGTGGACATCCATTGGCCGACACCCAGGGATTGGCTTCTGCTGTGAATAATCATAATTGCAGCAGAAGCGGCGGGCGCCCCCTGCAGGTGGAAGTGCAGGATCACGTAAATATATATTTTCTCTCTTTTTCATTCTTTTTTCTTTTCTTTCTCTTTTCTCTATCTCTATCTCTTCTTTCTTTCTTTCTTTCTATAACTCTTCCTTCTCTGTCTGTCTCTTGCTTCTCTGTCTGTCTCTTGCTTCTCTGTCTGTCTCTTGCTTCTCTGTCTGTCTCTTGCTTCTCTGTCTGTCTCTTGCTTCTCTGTCTGTCTCTCTCTTGCTTCTTTCTCTGTCTGTCTCTTGCTTCTTTCTCTGTCTGTCTCTTGCTTCTTTCTCTGTCTCTCTCTTGCTTCTTTCTCTGTCTCTCTCTTGCTTCTTTCTCTGTCTCTCTCTTGCTTCTTTCTCTGTCTCTCTCTTGCTTCTTTCTCTGTCTCTCTCTTGCTTCTTTCTCTGTCTCTCTCTTGCTTCTTTCTCTGTCTCTCTCTTGCTTCTTTCTTTCTTTCTTTCTTTCTTTCTTTCTTTCTTTCTTTCTTTCTTTCTTTCTTTCTTTCTTTCTTTCTTTCTTTCTTTCTTTCTTTCTTTCTTTCTTTCTTTCTCTATTAGTGTGTGTACAGCTGTTGCCCTGTAGCAGTAAAATGCTGAAAGGTGGTTAAAGTGGAATTCCAGTCAAATTATAACCCAGCCTAAAATAACTGGAATAACATGTTCTACTTACCCTTATACTTGGTCCTCTTCTCTCATCCCTGGCTGGTGCTCCAGGCCCCTCCCTCCTGTTGAAGCACAGGAAGCAGCTTGCTATGTGGGTCAGCCGAGCCACAGCTCCCTGTGTCCATTCAGACAAGGAGCTTCAGTTCGGCCCTCACCTCTCTCTCCTGATTGGCTGAGTTTGATTGGCAGCAGTGAGAGACAATGGCGCCGCTGCTGTTTCAGCCAATGAGGAAGGAGAGTGCCTGACGGCCACAGCACTCATGGACATCGCTGGATTGAGATGGGGCTCAGGTAAGTATTAGGGGGGCTTCTGCCTTTATAACCACTTTATTGTGAACGAGGGTTAATAAACCCCCCCCCCCCCCATTCGCCCCTGAGCATTGTGTGCCCTTTTGTGTGCAACTCAAAAAAGTACACAAGCTTCTTTGGGGCAAAATTGCATGTTTATAGTCCCGTTTGGTTTTTAATGGGAGCTCCTGAAAAATGCGTTTACCTGCGTTTGTTCGGGTGCTCCCATTTAAAAGTCAATAGGGCCAAAACCGTGGGATTCTGTACTACAAGTCGCGCCTAAAAGTGTGCAAAAAATGTCTCTAAATCGCCAGGCTGCACTCGCACTAAGGCAAGCCATGTAGACTGTGTGCAAATTTCTTTCCTGCAACCATGGGTTGCAGGAAAGAAATTTGCACAGTTCCCCCAACAACACAGCACAGACAGTGCTGACATGGGAATCTCTCCTGCAGAGCAAGTGTCTGCTCCTGGCGGGGGAAGCCGCCCCCCGTCGGGAGAAGACCGTGATTATTCCGATAAGCGCAATTGAGTCCGGCAGGTTGGTTGTACCCAAGTTGATCAGTCTATCAATTTGGTACAATTAGCCTGCCCATACGGTTTAAATCTCAGCTGGCTTTTGCTGAACTGGCCGAGTTTCAAACCGCCTATCTCAGGCCAGTCTTGGGTGAACCGGCCAAGTTTTGAACCGCCTATCTCAGCCAGGCTCTGCTGAACCGGCCGAGTTTCGAACCGACTATCTCAGCCAGGCTCTGCTGTACCGGCCGAGTTTCGAACCGACTATCTCAGCCAGTCTCTGCTGTACCGGCCGAGTTTCGAACCGACTATCTCAGCCAGTCTCTGCTGAACCGGCCGAGTTTCGAACCGACTATCTCAGCCAGGCTCTGCTGTACCGGCCGAGTTTCGAACCGACTATCTCAGCCAGTCTCTGCTGTACCGGCCGAGTTTCGAACCGACTATCTCAGCCAGTCTCTGCTGAGCCGGCCGAGTTTCGAACCGACTATCTCAGCCAGTCTCTGCTGAGCCGGCCGAGTTTCGAACCGACTATCTCAGCCAGTCTCTGCTGAGCTGGCCGAGTTTCGAACCCACTATCTCAGCCAGGCTCTGCTGTACCGGCCGAGTTTCGGACCGACTATCTCAGCCAGGCTCTGCTGAACCGGCCGAGTTTTGAACCGACTATCTCACCCAGTCCCCTGCTGTACCGGCGCAGTTTTGAACGGCCTATCTCAGCGAGTCTCTGCTGAACCAACCGAGTTTCGAACCGCCTATGGCTGGCCTAAGTGTGAATGGGCACTTGCTCTATAAACCTTTCCTATAAGTACTGACACCAGACGATCAGTATGTCCAGCGACTATGATTCAGCATTGGCAGCCGCCTCCGTTTCTCCCTATAGAAGGATTCCCTTTATTGGCAGGATATGATTAATGTTGGTGTGATGTATGCAGGCTGCAGGAAGTCCTAATCTTATAATCCCATCATTTTCTGCAGAAAGATCCCGGCTTTGACAGAGGACAGTTCCACAAACAGATCGCAGTGATGAGAGGACAGGTGAGGCTCCAGATCTTCTCTTACATTTCATCACACATTCCTCTCAGGCTCAATGCATTGCTCATCATTGTGTCTGCACACAGTCATTGCCTCATCAGTGTCACGTGGCTGTAAATTGACTACTGCTTTTACATGCATCCAGTACTGGGACAAGACCATTCAATTCTCGGGGATTGTCAGGATGCGGATACCAGCCGCCCCCCTCGGGATGCAAATACCAGCCGCCCCCCTCGGGATGCAAATACCAGCCGCCCCCCCCAGGGGATGCGGATACCAGCCGCCCCCTCGGGATGCGGATACCGGCCGCCCCCCTTGGGGTGCGGATACCAGCCCCCCCCCCCCCCTCGGGGTGCGGATACCAGCCCCCCCCCCCCCTCGGGGTGCGGATACCAGCCGCCCCCCTCGGGATGCGGATGCCAGCCACTGCCCCTCCCCGGGGATGCAGGTACCAGCTTCCCCCAGGACAACTGTTGCTACCTTTAGCTAAAGAAGTGGCCTTATCTTGCCCGTCAGGGAGGTACACCGATGTCCACAGATTGTCACTCAGTGGCTGTAGGCTGTATGAGGATGACGCTGGGTGTTGCACCATATTACAGATCACATGGTTGTGCAGTCATTGTGATAATGTGATCAGTCATGTGGTCACAGCCAACACAGATGATTGTTTGTCATATCTTGGGATGGTGATGATCACAGGGACTCCACCAAATGCATGAAGATAAACAGCCAGTGATACAAAAAGGTTTTCGGGAAACTGGAGAAAGTGCAGCAAAGGACAACCAAACTGATAAGAGGCATGGAGGAGCTCAGCTATGAGGAAAGATTAGAGGAACTGAATTTATTCTCTCTTGAGAAGAGGAGATTAAGGGGGGATATGATCTCCATGTACAAATTTAAAAGGGGGATATGATCTTCATGTATAAATACATATAGCTAGATTCACATAGCCCGCCCTAACTTTGCGGCGGCGTAGCTTGTTTACACTACGCCGCCGTAAGTAAGCTAGGCAAGTACATGATTCACTGCTAAGTTACGGCGGCGTAGCCTAAATCGGGCAGGCGTAAGGGCGGCTAATTCAAATTTAGCTGAGGGGGCATGTTTTATGTTAATGGGGCTTGACCTGACGTGATTGACGTTTTTTTGGTATCTACTGATACGCCGACCTAACTCTTACTGAATCTAGCTAATAAGGGGGATGTGATCTCCATGTATAAAATACATAAGGAAGGGGGGGGGCATATGATCTCAATGTATAAATACATCAGGGGGGGCATATGATCTCCATGTATAAATACATAAATAATCTCCATGCATCACTGCTTTGAAAGTGATATTTTTTTTTTTATCTGCGTCTTCCAGATCCTAAACCTAACTCAGGCACTTAAAGACGGGAAGAGTCCGCTGCAGCTGGTCCAGATGCCGCCGGTCATTGTGGAGACAGCGCGATCACACCAGAAAAGCACCAGCGAGTCGTATACACAGAGCTTCCAGAGCAGAAAGCCCTTCTTCTCCTGGTGGTAAAGACTGAACCCCCCCAAGCGCTGTCGAGCAAAGATGGCGACTAGGGCTGGAAAACGCCGCGGACCCCCCAAACCAGCCCTTTTATCTGGGTCCTGACGAGAGCGGCACATTTTTACAGCCCGGGTGATGGGAGCACTTTGACGTCCACTGTCCGGAATGTATTCATAACCTCTCCGTACATTCCACCTGCATGCATACCAGGAAAACTCTGCAAGCGGTGTGACATCTTACATTATCTACAAGCATAGTCTGCTCTTTCCTCTCAATTATACCACTACCTGAAACCGGAATGTGATTGGCTGCCTCAACAATGGAGCAAAAAAAAAAAAGAACTGCGTGCTTGGCTCTGCCCAATTTTATCTCTGCACTGGTTATGGGGTTACAGGTGGTAGGTTGGTGGCTACACAAGTGCTGGAAAGATCAGGACAGGGCTGGGGGGGCGCCAGACGGTTTTAAAGACTAAGGGCCATTCATACCAGAACGCAGTGCAGGAAACCTACATTCCATGCGCATTTCGTTCTTTGCGTTCAAAGCGTTCTGCAGTGGAGGGGTCTGTGTTAACACCACCCCAGGAGCAGGTCGCAAGGCCCTAAGGGTGTGTTCACACAAGCGTTTTAATGTGGGGGGGGGCAGCTGTTAGTGGAAGGTTATGGGAAGGGGAGGTGCGATGCACATTTAAGCTCAATGCACTGTGTACTTTTTTTTTCCCCCCAACTTTATTGAAATGTCAAAATGACATTTCTTTTATTTCTACGCACCACAGCTTGGCTAAGGTGCATGGAAACTGTGACAGTATATGAAGCCTTCAGCTGAGCTCTGGTCCGTAGTGGAAAAGCTTGTTTTTCCACACTGCTCAGCCGCCGCGGTTCCATTGTAATGTGAACCGGGCCCATAGCCCCCAGTGGATGCATTTAGCCCCCAGTGGGTGAGGTTCTGGTTTTTGTGCCTTTGCTCTCCAGCTGTAGCTAATGTGCAGCCCCACTGCTGGCAGCCTGTCGTCCTCTGTGGGAGTCTGACAGCTGCTGCGGCAGTATATTACCAAAGACGAACACCCATAATGCAAGCAAATTGTAATGATAAACTAAAGCACTTAGGCCTCATTCACAAAATATATTTAGCCCCCCCGCAGTGCGTGAGGCTCAGGCATTTAGCTACGGCTGAAGAGCACAGGAGCAACATCCAGCCCTGCTTCTGGCAGCCTGTCTGCCTCTTTGAGAGTCTGACCGCTGCTGTGGCAGTATGCCTCCAAAGACAAACGCTCATAACACAAACCATTTGCAATGCTAAACTAGAGCACTTAGGCCTCATTCACGATGGATATTTACCCCCCCCCCCATTGCTCAGGCATGGCTACGGCTAAAGGGCATATGCGCAACATCCAGCCCTACTGCTGGCAGCCTGTCCTCCTCTATGGGAGTCTGACAGCTGCTGCGGCAGTATATAACCAAAGACGAACATCCATATTGCAAGCAACTTGTAATGATAAACTAGAGCACTTGGGCCTCGTTCACGATAGATATTTAGCCCCCGCAGTGCGCGAGGCTCAGGCATTTAGCTACGACTAAAGGGCACCTGCGCAGCATCCAGCCCTGTTTTTGCCAGCCTGTCTGCCTCTATGAGGGCCTGGCAGGCCTGTCTGTCTGCCTCTATGAGGGCAAGCCTGTCTGCCTCTATGAGGGCCTGGCAGGCCTGTCTGCCTCTATGAGGGCCTGGCAGGCCTGTCTGCCTGCCTCTATGAGGGCCTGGCAGGCCTGTCTGCCTCTGAGAGTCTGACCGCTGCTGTGGCAGTATGCCTCCAAAGACATGCCCATAACACAAACAATTTGGAATGCTAAACTAGAGCACTTAGGCCTCATTCACGCTGGATATTTAGCCCCCCCCCCAGTGCATAAGGCTCAGGAATTTCTATGGCTGAAAGGCACAGGCGCAACATCCAGCCCTGCTTCTGCCAGCCTGTCTGCCTCTATGAGAGTCTGACAGCAGCTGTGGCTGTATGCACCCAGGTATGAATGCCTGCAGTGCAAGCAGCTTGTGTTCCAGGAGTTGGTCCTTTGGTGCATACTGCCCTAATGGGAAGTATTGCTGAGGACACTGTCCATCCGCAGAAGCTGGAAGACTCTCATAGAGGTGGACAGGCTGTTGGCATCGGCTGGACTGTGCCCTCCAGCCGCAGCCTCATACACAGGGCTAAGCCTTCAGTGTGTCACATAACCTGGCTAAGGTCTCATGCAGATTGATTACAAGGGCACAGTGTCATAAATTCTGAATAAACTGTGACCCCCCCAACCACTTCTTCATTGTGCGTCTCCTCCTAAAGTAATCTGTTGCAGATCTGCCGCAGCTGGTTGGCTAGTATTCCAGGCACACGGGTCACATTTACTTGCCAAGCCAGAGGCAGTCTAATTTCCATCTAATGCCACTAATGTGTTTGATAAATGTCCCCCAAAGCCTGAGATCACCCCCCCAATAGTGTGCGCCCACAAACTGGCTCCGACCTTAAAAAAAAGAGTTGTCCAAAGGATGCTTTCATGTCAGATCTGAATGCCAATTGAAGGTTTCAATCGAAGGGAGGGGGGGGGGGGGGGGTTTAATACAAGTACCTCTATTCACAGTCATACAGCCAGTCGGTTGAATTGCCCTTTTCATACCCAAGCCAATATTGGGCTGCTTCAGGCTACCCGTAGAGCTAGAATGCTTAATCTTTCAGAATTCGGTCACCGTGAGTCAGATCGCTTTGATTTGTGACCCCCCCGAGTGTCAGTTTTTCATCGTCCTGGGAACTCCACAAGGGTGTTTTCCTGCGCAATGTACTGCAGATCTGCCAATCTCAAGTTTATGCATTGGAGTCCCGACTCGTAGGCTGCCCGTCTCTCATCATTGCCATATATCCCTGCTTGATAATTGACCAGCATGTAAGAGGTTCTCATTGCACTTATAGTGGGGGGCTGTTGAAATTCAGACTACAGCTCATTGACTTAAAAGTCGGATTACTTATCGGAAACCAGCTGCCCCAAGGCAGTCTGCTGGCGGAGGGGCTGCCATAGATGCTCATTGTACTGAGCAGGTAGGTATGGCAACACCTTCCTTGACAGCTGCTCTGCCTCAACACTACTCTACCAGACTTTTTGTTGTGCCTGTAGAATGAACTAAGGCCTGTAAATCGCAATCCTCCACAAATGAGAAGAGTTTAACTCTTTCACAGAGAACCTCTTTAGAAATGACCTAGTCATGCCCATAGCCTTGCAAGGAACTTCCCTGAACTATAGTGCCGCCGCAATGGTATTTACTGTGCATGTTATAGTGGACTAGCTCTCCTAGTGTTGTATAGGATGGCGGATAGCACTTACTATGCCTGGAGTGGACTGCATGCACTAGGACAGAGTGCACTCACTTGAAGGACACCTTGGTTTTCTCGTATCATTTGCTTCTGTTCATTGACCTATAAAGACCACCCTGTTTTCCCTGTTCCTATCCGTTGACCTACAAAGACCCGTCCTGTCCTCCCTGCGCCCATTCCGGTTTGTTGCCCTACAAAGACCTGCCCTGTCCCCGTTTCTGTCCATTGACTTCCAAAGACCCAACCTCCCCGTCCATTGACCTACAAAGACCCACCCTGTCTTCCCCATGCCCGTTCCTGTCCATTGACCTACAAAGGCCTGCCCCGTCCTCCCTGCATTGGTTCCTGTCCATTGACTTACAAAGACCCAACCCATTCTCCCCACGCCCCTTCCTATCCATTGACCTACAAAGACCCGCCCTTTCCTCCCTGCATCTGTTCCTGTCCATTGACCTACAAAGACCCATCCTGTCCTCCCCATGCATGCCCATTCCTGTCCATTGACCTACAAAGACCTGCCCTATTCTCCCTGCATTCATTCCTGTACATTAACCTACAAAGACCTGTTCCTGTCCATTGACCTACAAACACCCACCCTGTCCTCCCCATGCCTGTTCCTGTCCATTGACCTGCCTCATCCACCCTGTGTCTGTTCCTGTCCATTGACTTAAAGACCCAACCCATTCTCCCCACGCCCCTTCCTATCCATGGACCTACACAGATCCACCCTATTCTTTCTGCACCTGTTCCCGTCCATTGACCAACAAAGACCCACCCTATCCTCCCTGCATCCATTCCTGTCCATTAACCTACAAAGACCTGTACCTGTTCCTGTCCATTGACCTACAAACACCCATCCTGTGCTCTCTGCATCTGTTCCTGTCTATTGATTTACAAAGACCTGCCCCATCCTTCCTGCATCTGTTCCTGTCCATCGACTTAAAAAGGCCCAACCCATTCTCCCCACGCTCCTTCCTGTCCATTGACCTACACAGATCCGCCCCGTTCTTCCTGTCCATTGACCTACAAAGACCTGCCTCGTCCTCTCTGTGTCTGTTCCTCTCTCATTGAACGACAAAGACCCACCCTATCCTCCCTGCATCCTTTCCATTGACTTACAAAGACCCAACCCATTCTCCCCACGCCCCTTCCTATCCATTGACCTACACAGATCCGCCCTATTCTTCCTGCACCTGTTCCCGTCCATTGACCTACAAAGACCTGCCCTTTCCTCCCCGCATCTGTTCCTGTCCATTGGCCTACAAAGACCCATCCTGTCCTCCCCATGCCCATTCCTGTCCATTGACCTACAAAGACCTGTTCCTGTCCATTGACCTACAAACATCCACCCTGTCCTCCCCATGCCCGTTCCTGTCCATTGATCTGCCTCGTCCTCCCTGTGTCTGTTCATGTCCATTGACTTACAAAGACCTGCACCTTTTCCTGTCTGTTGACCTAAAAAATACCCGCCTTGTCTTCCCCATGCCTGTCCATTGACCTGCCATGTCCTCCCTGCATACGTTCCTGTCCATTAACCCACAAAGACTTGCGCCTGTTCCTGTCTATTGACCTACAAACACCCGTCCTGTCCTCCCCGCGTCTGTTCCTGTTCATTGACCCACAAAGACCTGCACCCGTTACTGTCTGTTGACCTATAAATACCCGCCCCGTCTTCCCCATACCCATTTGTTGACCCACAAAGACCCGCCCCATCCTCCCTGCACCTGTTCCAAAGTGAAACAATTAAACCCTCAGTGAGGGTTTTATTATATTTTATTATAAAGCTCTTAGTTACGGACTCATGTTTTAGCTTCCTTTAAAAAAAAAAAGTCTGCAAAGATGGATTCTGCAAATCTTCGAGGATTTGTTAGGAAGAAGGAATGCTTTTAATTGATATAATGACTCTTAACGGACTCTGCAGCAGAATAAATAAATGTGAACCAGTTAAATCAACGGCTGTTTGTTCTGATTATTAGCCACTTGCTGGCTGCCTGAGTTGAGTAAAAGAAGAGCCGGCGGTCATAGCGCAGCGTTCTCACCATCAGTTCATGATTCTGGTTGGCTTGCAAGATGTTGGGCTTTGCTATAAAGTAAACGGGTTGTTTGCTCAAACACTGATGGGTCCATATCCAAAACACATTTGGGTGCAGTTGGGCAAAGTCTTATCCACCACGGTTTAAAGCTGGCCAGTGGCCATGCATGTAGCAGATTGGGTCGAAATTGGCTCAGCGAAAGGCACCGTTGGCCGCTTCCCACCCAGCAGTCTTTGATTAAAAAAATTGAAGGATCAAAGTGGGAAATTGTCCTCTGAACCATGCCTGCATCCAATCAGATCCTGGACTTGAAGCTTGGCCTTCTGCAAATGGTGGATCTTGTCAAATGGATCTTGGCCGTTTTGAAAACACAAAGAGGGGAAAAGTCCTACAGGAGTGTGGGGGGAACAACCAACTTGAGAAGCGACCAAGCTCCATACGATCAGTTCAAAGGTCCATATGTTTTTTTTTTATTCCTGATGGTAAAGTCCCGACCAGTGAAAGAAAAGTCTCAAATGAATTTTGGGGTCCAAGGAATCCCCCCTTCATCAGGGCTTGGTTGTTAAGAGTTCCGATCTGGACTCTGGTATAACCTCCCAGATGGATATCGCAGAAGGGAACACCAGCAAGCTTGGAGGGCCCAAAGCCTGAAAAGTGGCATGGCAACCAAGTCCAAGCCCTGATGAAGGGGGGGGGGGGGGGCGGGGTGGGTTCTTTGGCCCCCTAAACCTGTTAAATATTTTCTTCCCACTGGTTGTTACCGTATTTATCGGCGTATACCGCGCACTATTTTGCCCTGAAAATCAGGGCAAAATCGGGGGTGCGCGGTATACGCCGATACCCGCGCTGAACTTGAATACTGCGCCGGCATATACCGAGCGCAGTACACTTGTGTATCTTCGGGCAGTTTCGGCGCCTCTCGCGGTGACGTCCTGGACGTACAGGACGTCAGCGCGAGAGTAGCCGAGCCTGCCCGACGATACACGAGTGTACTGCGCTCGGTATATGTCGGTGCAGTATTCAAACTCGTGCGGGAAACGAGCGGGGAGGACGCCGGACCCAACGAAGAGGACACCCGAAGCCGCAGACGGATGCCGGACCCGACGAGGCCGCTGATGGACCCCGCGGAAGACACCAAAAATCTTTTTTTTCACAGGAATCCGGGTCAAGTTTAGGGGTGCGCGCTATACGCGGGAGCGCACTATACCCCGATAAATACGGTACTTTACTATCCAGAATAAAAGATATATGGACTTTTGAATCAGCTGGCGCTCGGTCCCTTCTGTTCACGCCAATCCCGACCAGGTGCAGGCACTAGTTGGGTATTATGATGGCTTGTGGGGCCAGCTGTAAAAAAATAAAATAAAAAATTGCAATAGTGGGGGATTTGTCCATCCTGAAGGCTTAAAATGTTTAAAAAAAAACAATCAGTGTGTAGTGGTTGTAAACTCTAGCTCATTATGTAATACTAACCTGGGAATCGAAGTCCCCGCTGTAGTGCCAGAAACGGCACTGGCTGCCGACATGTAGTCCCGGAGTTAGTTCCGGGTATTGCGACTCCGGTGCTGTGATTGGCCGGAGCGGCGATGCCGCACCCATGCCTGCGGGAGACGGCAGTCACGGCACGTCCTCCTTTAGAAACGGCACAATCGCCGTTTCTAAACTGTGCCATTGTCTATGCGCCGTAGACATCGGTGTAAGCCTCTAGTATAAATATCTCCTAAACCGTGTAGGTTTAGGAGATATTTCGAGCACCTACAGATAATCCTTAATCTAGGCTTGCCTGTAGGTAAAAGTGGTCTATAAGGGTTTACAACCACTTTAAGGCCCCAGTGGACAGATCGTAACCCCCCCCCCCCCCCCACCCACGTCCAAACTACGCACACGCTTAATAGTTGGCAGTTCAACTAAGTACAAAAACCAGGGGTCTCAAACTGTCCCATGAGGCATTGCAAGGCTGACAGTGACCAGCATGACTCCCACAGGCAGAGGCACGATGGGACTTGTAGTTTCACAACAGCTGGAGGGACGCCAGTTTGAGACCCCTGTACTAAAGTAATAGTCACTGGCCCGACTATTATGTATTTCTATGGAGAACCCATTAGAGGGGCAAAAAGTACTCTACCATAGGGGTAAGGCAACCTCCGCATTCCAGAAGTGGTGAGACTACAACTCCCATCATGCCTCTGGGAGTCATGCCGGTGGCTCCCAGTCTTGCATTGCCTCATGGGACTTCTAGTTTCTCAACAGCTGGAGGGCCAAGATTGCCTACCTCTGCTCAATCATGTCCCTTTCACTGGGTCCTCCATAGGCGTGCGCACAGCCTAATCACCCTATGCAGAACAGATTCCCCCTACTGACCTGGCTCCCCCCCTCCCACTGGTTGTTGCTGTGGATGTTTTAGGATGAGTAGGGCAAGGGGCCGGTAAATATAGCATTTACCGGCCCCTTCTCTTTCTGAATGAACATCGTGAGTGATCGGTAGAGTGTGATTTGAGCTTTGGGGTGCACACACCTAATGGGGTCCTCCTTAGGAAGACATGAAGCATGCAAAGACTAAGCTTGGTCTACCACTGCTGCATTGGGGGTGGAGTTTGGAGGCCATGAAGAACCGCGCAATTGTTAAGTTAAAACGACGCAGTGCCCGAAACGCAAAAAGGGGCAAGGTCCTTTACCTCCATAATGGTCCGGGTCTTAAGTGGTTAAGGGGTTTAGGAGGCAGGGCGGGGTTTATGATAATGTGACCGCCGTGATTGGCTGTCACACAATCAGAAATCTCCCGATCGCAAAAAAACGATCATGCCGGTTAGCGGCCCGGGAGCGCACTCTCGGCACAGCTGTATTAGCCCTAATGAACGCAAATATGCGGCCGCCAGGTGCCAAGGCCCACCCGCCGAGGGGCCGCACCATTTCATGCATTTTGAAATGTAAATGAGGTCCTATTGGCTCTACAAAGGTAACAATTTATGTATCCATGGATGCTGCAGGAGAAACTGCGAGAACGGAATGAATCTCAATAAACAGATTTTTTTTTTGGCATTATTGCTATTTATTAATCTTTGATGAATTAAATATTAAACACACGTTTTGAAATAAGGCAGCAAAATACATCTGAGGGCGAATGATTTCTATATACACCATAACATATTCAATGGCTTCTATGTACAAAAATAGCGCTTTCTCCTCTAGCCCCGCCCACTTTATTCAGATCCCACACAGATGTGCTGCAGCATGGAGGTTGGTCCCAATACCAAGCTGGCGCATATATGCGTCACTCTTTTTTTTTGCTGGGGGAGCATGCTCAATGGGTGCCCCCCCCCCCCCCTGTGACTGAGCTGCCACTGACCATTCATGGCCACTGATCGTGTACCCCCCCCCCCGTACCGTGACTGAGCTGTCACCGACCATTCATGGTCACCTAACCGGCCGTTGATCCCTGTGGCAGCCAATCACAGTGGTCACACGATAGAGGAAGCCCAGGTATTGCCCCATAAAGAGATGATGTTGCTCCAGCATGATGATCATCTTAAAGTTCTGGCAGGAAGGGGTTAATATTGCTTTATTAAACAAACATAAATTAGTGCCATTCCCATGCTGATTGTTATAACGTCACACTGAGAACAGATGAAGACGGCCAATTATGTGGCCAACCAACAATACAAGATGACGGAGGAGCTCCCAGACTGGCAGCTCCCGGAACATCGGCGCAGTTGATGAGCAGCGTAGTCAAGGTGAGAACATTCCCCCCCAAACATCGTCTTTGTTCCAAACCATTTCTAAACTATCAGATGTCCTCCTGTAGTGCTTAAATATGTTGTATTCCTCCAGTCCAGGAGGGGGCGACACATGTAGTCCTGGATTTCTATACACATATCTGACCCGGATGTAACAACCCCCCCCCATCCTCCGTCCTTCATCGCTTTATCTGGTGCAGATACCCGGAGATCCGTCTCTGCTGCTGATGCCTCCTCAGCTCATGTTTAGTTCTTTGAGCCATCGGTTGTTTCTTCGTTCCGGAGACCGGCGCCTCGTCCGGTGCGACTTCATTGGAGCGGTCAGAATCCTCCTCAGAAGACGTGCTTCCTCGGTGGCCACTTTCATTGATGCTGTAAAAGGGATAAAAAAGGAGGAGTTATACCATAGAGAAGAATGGAGATATGAACAGGCAAAAGAGGAAAACATAAACCGATCAACATGGGTTTCCTTAAAGCGATCGTAAAGTTAAAGTGGTTCTAAAATCTGAACTTTTTTTTATCAGTGCCGATACCGAGTGTTTGCAGGAGTACGTACGCGGGAAAATGCTCCGATGCCAAATCCGATACCTGGGCAGTAAGGGGTGATCGGTGCGGCAGTGGAGGGAGTTACAAGGATCGATCTCCCTGCATAGATTCCAATAAAGCAGCTGACAGCCACTTATCCTCCCCCCCCCCCCTCCGCGGATTCCAGCTTCTTTATTGAAATCTATACAGGGGTGATCGGTGCTTGCGGTGCTTGCAACACCCCCAACCGCCGCACCGATCACCCGACTGTCCCTGTATAGTCCTCCATGCTATGGTCCCCCCTACATGTACTCCGCTCCCCCCTACATGTACTCCACTCCGGCCCCCCCTACAACTACTCCGCTCCGGGCCTCCCCTACATCTACTCTACTCCGCCCCCCCCACGTCTACTCCGCTCCAGCCCCCCCTCTACTCCGCTCCGGGGCCCCCTCTACGTCTACTCCGCTACAGGCCCCTGGCTACGTTTACTCCGCTCCGGGCCACTCCCTACATCTACTTCGCTCCGGGCCCCTCCCTACATCTACTCCGCTCTGGGCCCCTCCCTACATCTACTCCGCTCCGGCCCCTCCCTACATCTACTCCGCTCCGGGCCCCCCCCCCCACGTCTACTTCACTCTGCCCCCCCTTACGTCTACTCTGCTCCGGTCACCCCTACATCTACTCCACTCCGCCCCCCACGTCTACTTCGCTCTGCCCCCCCCCCTACGTCTACTCCGCTCCGGGCCCCCTCCCACGTCTACTTCGCTCTTCCCCCTCCCTACGTCTACTCTGCTCCGGGCCCCTCCCTACATCTACTCCGCTCCGGGCCCCCCCCCACGTCTGCTTCGCTCTGCCCCCCCCCCTACGTCTACTCCACTCTGGGGCCCCCTATGTCTACTCCGCTCTGGGCCCCCCCTACGTCTACTTCGCTCCGCCCCCCTCACGTCTACTTCGCTCCGCCCCCCCTTTGCTACTCCGCTCTGGGCCCCCCTATGTCTACTCCGCTCCCGCCCCCCTCTACATCTACTTCGCTCCGCCCCCCTCACGTCTACTTCGCTCAGCGCCCCCCCCCTACGTCTACTCCGCTCTGGGCCCCCCTATGTCTACTCCGCTCTGGGCCCCCCCCCCCCCCCAAGTCTACTCCGCTCCGGGCCCCCCCCTACGTCTACTCCGCTCCCGCCCCCCTCTACGTCTACTTCGCTCCGCCCCCCTCACGTCTACTTCGCTCAGCCCCCCCCCCTACGTCTACTCCGCTCTGGGCCCCCCTATGTCTACTCCGCTCCGGGCCCCCCTCTACATCTACTCCGCTCCCGCGCCCCTCTACGTCTACTTCGCTCCGCCCCCCACACGTCGACTTCGCTCAGCGCCCCCCCCCTACGTCTACTTCGCTCTGGGCCCCCCTATGTCTACTCCGCTCTGGGCCCCCCTATGTCTATTCCGCTCTGGGCCCCCCCCAAGTCTACTCCGCTCCGGGCCCCCCTCTACGTCTACTCCGCTCCGGGCCCCCCTCTACGTCTACTCCGCTCCGGGCCCCCCTCTACGTCTACTCCGCTCCCCTACCTACATCTACTCCGCTCCGGGCCCCTCCCTATGTCTACATCTCTTCGATCCCCCCACGTCTACTCTGCTCTGGTCACGTTCCCACCACACGTCTACTCCGCTCCGGTCCCCCCCCCCCCCCCTTACTCCGCTCTGGTCCCCCCCCCCCCACGTCCACTCCGCCCCGGTTCCCCCCCACGTCTACTCCGCTCCCCTCTCTGTGTACTCTGGTCTGGTGCAGCTGAGGCTGCTGAGAAAGGGACTGGGGAATCTGTGTCCTCAGTCACTTTCTGTGTTTCAAAAGGGAGATATCAGGGGGTCTGTTAAGACCCCTGATATCTCACCAAAGCCCAATAGGGGTGATAAAAAAAAAAAAGAATTGTAATAAATAAATAAATATTTAAAGCGGAGTTCCGGCCACAATTTCACTTTTTATATATAAATACCCCTGTAATACACAAGCTTAATGTATTCTAGTAAAGTTAGTCTGTAAACTAAGGTCCGTTTTGTTAGGTTGTTACAGCATTTAGACACTTTATAAAATAGAAATCGACTGGGGCCATCTTAAGTGTGGGCATCATGAAGCCAGACTGTATGACTTCCTGGATTTTAGCCTTGCAGATCTCGCACATGCTCAGTGCTGCACAAGCAGTGTAATAGGTTTCAGATCAGGTTTCAGCACCTGTACTGTCCAAGTCACATGATTCTTCGAGACTGGGGAGTGCACAGACTCCTGGAAAGTTACACCCACTACATTCCCAGGAGTCTGTGCGGTGTAGGTTAGGAAGCTTAATCACCTAGGTGCAGGAAGTGGGAAGATTAACTATTCTGCCTAGCAACAACACTTTGAAGGCATCTAAAAAATGTATTTATTTTTCTTAAAGGACTAATGACATTTTTTTAAAACTACTGATGTAATGTTATATTTATGGGTGGAACTCAACTTTAAAAAGTTAAATTGTAAAAATAAATAATAATAATAAAAAAAAAAGTATTGTAATAATAAAATTTTTTAATTGACAACACATCATCAGTGCTGCCTATTAATGCCACTGTCACATGACATTAAAAAAAAGGTATCGGAATCAACAAGTACTTGTATCGGTATCGGAGAGCACTTGAAAAAAAAGTATCATTCGTAAAAAAAAAAGCAGTATCGGTGCAACCCTAGTTACAGTGGGGTGGATTCAGGTAGGGGCGTGCACTCTTACGGAGGCGCAGCGTACCGTTTTAACGCTGCGCCTCCGTAAATTACCTGCGCTACGCTTCATTCACGAAGCAGTAGCTCCGTAATTTGCGTGTGCGCTCCCTAAAACTGCCACGTAATTTAAATGATCCCGTAGGGGGCGTGGATCATTTAAATTAGGCGTGTCCCCGCGCCGAACATAGTGCGCATGCTCCGTCGGGAAACTTTCCCGACGTGCATTGCGGCAAATGACGTCGCAAGGATGTCATTTGCTTCAACATGAACGTAAATGGCGTCCAGCGCCATTCACGATTCACTTACGCAAACAACGTGATTTTCAAACATTGCGACGCGGGAACGACGGGTATACTTGGCATTGGCTGCCCCTGCTAATAGCAGGAGCAGCCTTACGTGGAACCCGACGAACGCAAACGACGTAAAATGCGTACGGCGGGTAGGGTTGTGAATCGGCGTGAGTATGCAATTTGCATACTCTACGCTGAAAACTAACGGAGCGCCACCTAGCAGCCACCGCAAGAATGCAGCCTAAGATACGAAGGCATAAGAGACTTATGCCATTCGTATCTTAGGCTTAAGGCGGCGTATCGACCTTTCTGAATCAGGAGAACTCGTTACGCCGGCGCAAGTCAGCAATTGAGCTGCGTAACTATGGTTACGCAGGCGCAATTGCTACCTGAATCTGGGCCATTGTTGCAAAAGTATATTTTATCATCATTACTATAAATAGAAATTACAAGGCTGCCACCTGGTGGGCACAGGAGGAGGTCAACATACACACCTAATAGAGATTTTCAGAATAGATAGGACTACATATGAAGTGTGTATTGTAGAGTGGCAGCAAACGTGGAGAGTGAGGGATTGGTGGGGAATCGGGGGGGGGAGGGGGGCATTCAGGTGCAGCAGGGAAAGAACATTGTTACAGCCTCAGCAAGCGCATGCAGGTGCCGTGGTGGCGAGTACCGAACTGGAGCGACGGAGACTGCAGATCGCTCGTTGGTGCTGTGGCGGTAAGCGCAAGCGGGGTCAGGATTGTACGGCCTATAAGGCCCCTTTCACACTTGTGCGATTTGTTCTGCGACTGCAAAGTCATATGACAAGTCGTACTCCATGATTTCCAATGAGCACCATTCATATCTGTGCGACTTCTGCACTACTTTGGTCCAACTTTGATGTGACTGGAGATCCATAGACCCCAAGATCACACAGGCATTGCCTCCAGTTCTGTCAAAGTTTGTGCGACTTTCAGGTTGTACAAGTGTGAAAGGGGCCTAAAGCTGAACTCCAGGATAATAAATCCATTCATCATGTGTATTCTTCCTGTGATCGGGTGTGAGACTTCCTGTAATAAAGACCACTCATCACTGCTTCCCTCCCTCTACTAATGCAGGGTGACTGGGTCTCGTCTCCGCCCCCTCCTGTAGTTTTCTGTAGTGGGTGGAGCCTGCTGAGGTCCTCCCACAGCTCTGCTCTCCCCCTTATGCAGGACGACTGGTCTTGTCTCCACCCCTCCTGTAGTGGGTGGAGCCTGATAGGCCCCTCCCACAACTCTGTTCTGTCTCTCCTTAAGCAGGGTGACTGGTCTTGTCTCCGCCCCCTCCTGTAGTGGGTGGAGCCTGTTGAGCTGTTTCAACAGCGCTGAACTGACAACCTAGATCACATTGGGGTCAGTGGGAGGAATAGTGTCCCATCATTGGTGTCAGTGGGAGGAATAGTGCCCCATCATTGGTGTCAGTGGGAGGAATAGTGCCCCATCATTGGTGTCAGTGGGAGGAATAGTGTCCCATCATTGGTATCAGTGGGAGGAATAGTGTCCCATCATTGGTGTCAGTGGGAGGAATAGTGTCCCATCATTGGTGTCAGTGGGAGGAATAGTGTCCCATCATTGGTGTCAGTGGGAGGAATAGTGTCCCATCATTGGTGTCAGTGGGAGGAATAGTGTCCCATCATTGGTGTCAGTGGGAGGAATAGTGTCCCATCATTGTGTCAGTGGGAGGAATAGTGCCCCATCATTGGTGTCAGTGGGAGGAATAGTGTCCCATCATTGGTGTCAGTGGGAGGAATAGTGTCCCATCATTGGTGTCAGTGGGAGGAATAGTGTCCCATCATTGGTATCAGTGGGAGGAATAGTGTCCCATCATTGGTGTCAGTGGGAGGAATAGTGTCCCATCATTGGTGTCAGTGGGAGGAATAGTGTCCCATCATTGGTGTCAGTGGGAGGAATAGTGTCCCATCATTGGTATCAGTGGGAGGAATAGTGTCCCATCATTGGTGTCAGTGGGAGGAATAGTGTCCCATCATTGGTGCCAGTGAGAGGAACAGCACCCTATCATTGGTATCAGTGGGAGGAATAGTGTCCCATCATTGGTATCAGTGGGAGGAATAGTGTCCCATCATTGGTGTCAGTGGGAGGAATAGTGTCCCATCATTGGTGCCAGTGGGAGGAACAGGCTCCCTATCATTGGTATCAGTGGGAGGAATAGTGTCCTATCATTGGTGTCAGTGGGAGGAATAGTGTCCCATCATTGGTGTCAGTGGGAGGAATGGTGTCCCATCATTGGTGTCAGTGGAAGGAATAGTGTCCCATCATTGGTGTCAGTGGGAGGAATAGTGCCCCATCACTGGTATCAGTGGGAGGAATGGTGTCCCATCATTGGTGTCAGTGGGAGGAATAGTGAACAAATAGAACAAATCACGACTTACCAGAGCTTGCTGAAGTTCTGCACGGACAGCGCTGCGATCCCATCAGCGCTCAGTTTGCTCGATGAAGAATGAACGTTTTTATTGCGTTTCTTCCTTCGCAGTTTCATCAGCGCGTCGGCGATGTGCCGGTCTCCTGCATAGTTGTAGATGATCTGCGCTCGCTCCTCGGCGCACTCGTCCCCGCCGGCGCGGAACAGCGTCTGGAGCTGCAGGAGGTCGATGTCTTTGAAGATGTTGGCGGAGGCCTTCTTCCGGGTCCGGGGCTCCGGAGCCTGCCATGCCGGGGAGCTGACTACCGACGCCGGAGTGCCCATGACGAGGTCACCAGGAAACCACTAGAAGGAGAAGAAGAACAGGAACCGTGAGGATCCATCGGAGACAACGTAACATCTTCTACAGCGTTTTATAATCACACGTCATTGGTGCTCGCAATTTTACCCCCTACCTACCGGGGCAATTCTTACATTTCTGCACAGAATATATTTTCTGAAGGCAGAGACCCTGGAGAATAAAAATGGTGGTAGTATTTTTTTTGACCAAATACAGAAGGCGACCTTCCCAGGTATCTCCCTCTGGCAAGGCGACCCTCCCAGGCACCTCCCTCTGGAAAGGCGACCCTCCCAGGCATCCCCCCTCTTGCAAGCTGACCCTCCCAGGCATCCCCCCCTCTTGCAAGCTGACCCTCCCAGGCATCCCCCCTCTTGCAAGGCGACCCTCCCAGGCATCCCCCCCTCTTGCAAGGCGACCCTCCCAGGCATTCCCCTCTTGCAAGGCCACCCTCCCAGGCATCCCCCTCTTGCAAGGCCACCCTCCCAGGCATCCCCCTCTTGCAAGGCGATCCTCCCAGGCAGAGCCCCCACCCCCCCCCCCCAGAAGGCGACCTTCCCAAGTATCTCCCTCTGGCAAGGCTACCCTCCCAGGCACCTCCCTCTGGCAAGGCGACCCTGCCAGGCATCCCCCCTCTTGCAAGGTGGCCCTCCCAGGCATCCCCCCTCTGGCAAGGCGACCCTCCCAGGCATCCCCCCTCATGCAAGCTGACCCTCCCAGGCATCCCCCCCTCTTGCAAGGCCACCCTCCCAGGCATCCCCCCCTCTTGCAAGGCCACCCTCCCAGGCATCCCCCCCTCTTGCAAGGCCACCCTCCCAGGCATCCCCCCTCTTGCAAGGCCACCCTCCCAGGCATCCCCCTCTTGCAAGGCCACCCTCCCAGGCATCCCCCTCTTGCAAGGCGACCCTCCCAGGCATCCCCCTCTTGCAAGGCCACCCTCCCAGGCCTCCCCCTCTTGAAAGGCTGACCCTCCCAGGCATCCCCCTCTTGCAAGGCTGACCATCCCAGGCATCCCCCCTCTTGCAAGGCGACCATCCCAGGCATCCCCCCCTCTTGCAAGGCGACCCTCCCAGGCATCCCCCCTCTTGCAAGGCCACCCTCCCAGGCACCCCCCTCTTGCAAGGCCACCCTCCCAGGCACCCCCCTCTTGCAAGGCGACCCTCCCAGGCACCTCCCTCTGGCAAGGCGACCCTCCCAGGCACCTCCCTCTGGCAAGGCGACCCTCCCAGGCACCTCCCTCTGGCAAGGCCACCCTCCCAGGCATCCCCCTCTTGCAAGGCCACCCTCCCAGGCATCCCCCCTCTTGCAAGGCCACCCTCCCAGGCACCTCTCTCTGGCAAGGCCACCCTCCCAGGCACCTCCCTCTGGCAAGGCCACCCTCCCAGGCATCCCCCCTCTTGCAAGCTGACCCTCCCAGGCATCCCCCCTCTTGCAAGCTGACCCTCCCAGGCATCCCCCCTCTTGCAAGGTGACCCTCCCAGGCATCCCCCCTCTTGCAAGGCCACCCTCCCAGGCACCCCCTCTTGCAAGCTGACCCTCCCAGGCATCCCTCCTCTTGCAAGGCGACCCTCCCAGGCATCCCCCTCTTACAAGCTGACCCTCCCAGGCATCCCCCCTCTTGCAAGTTTACCCTCCCTGGTATCACCCCCCCCCTGCACAGCAACTTTCCCAAGCATCCCCATTTCCAAGGCAACTTTCCCAGTCACCCGCCCCCCCCCCCCCCCCTCTTGCAAGCCGACCCTCCCGGGCATGTCCTTCTTGCAAGCCGACCCTCCCAAGCATCCCCCCTCTTGCAAGGCAATCCTCCCAGGCATCCACTTCCTGCAAGGCAATCCTTCCAGGCATCCCCCTTTGCAAGGCGACCCTTCCAGGCCTTCGCCTCTTGCAAGGCTACCCTCCCAGGTATCCCCCCCTGCACAGTGACTTTCTCAAGCATCCCCCCTTTCAATGCTACTTTGTCAGGCATCCTCCCCCTTGCAAGGCTACCCTTCTAGGCACCCCCCCCCCCCCCCCCGCAAGGTGACTTTCCCAGGCATCCTCTACTATGTATAGTGATCCTCCCACTAGGCATCCCCCTCTTGCAAGGTGACCCTCCCAGGCATCCCCCTCTTGCAAGAGGACCCTCCCAGGCAATCCCCCTCTTGCAAGCTGACCCTCCCAGGCATCCCCCCTCTTGCAAGACGACCCTCTCAGGCATCTCCCTCTTGCAAGACGACCTTCCCAGGCATCTCCCTCTTGCACTCTACAATCAGCATTAATTATAGATAATAACTCCCCTTCCTGCAGAGATCAGTTCTACTTACAGGGGGCACTAGAGGGTCAGAGGTCGGGAAATCCTGGTGCGTGGCGCTCAGATCCGGGACGTCTCTAGAATGGAGGGAGGAGAACATTGTGTTTTGGGCTTCATCTGTAACCTGCATGTTAAGGAGCCCAATGTACTAATTATTATCATTCGGCGGGTGGAAGTACTTTCAGTTCCCTGTTCTGCTTTTCTGACATCAACAGAACTATTATTTCTCTAAATATAGAGAAGTGACACAACCGTTACTAAATTCATCCTGTGCTCTGACCGCACTGATATAATCATCACTTTAATGACCACCCCCTCCCCCGCAACTTACTCTGCTCCTCCACCCGGGAGTACCTACTAGGTATGGGGAGCATGGGTCTCATCCTTCCCACAATGCACCAGTGCTGTCATATTGGGGGCGGGGGTTAGAACGTCCTAAAGCCCTGATCCACGTGTAAGCTCTGACGCGGGAGGTTGGCACTGGTGATGTATCTGTGAGGCCAGGGCTACATCACCAGTGTCTCACCAGGAAATGGGAAAAAAAAAAAAGAAAAATGGTTGTTGAACGAATGAACGCAAGATAGCGTCATGGCAGCAGTCAGAGCTGTAAGCCGATGCGATTTTAAGTAAAAGTTGGGAAAGGTCCACTGCACATCGACACTCAACAACATCCTTACTCTCCAAAAATAATCCATACACGTCCTTTTTTACTCAATGTCCGGTCATCGATTTCTCTGGATATTGTTTTTGTGTTTTGTTGCCTCCTTTAAATGTCCTTCGTGAGCTCCTGAACTTCTAGTTTCCCCTAATTTCATTGGATCAAGCAGTGTAGGTAACTTGCGGTCATGTGCACTGCTCTATGCACCACACACACACACACACAGTCCACATCCCCCCCCCACACACACAGTCCACATCCCCACACACACACACAGTCCACATCCCACACACACACACACACACAGTCCACATCCACACACACACACACACACAGTCCACATCCCACACACACACACACACACACAGTCCACATCCCACACACACACACACACACACACACACAGTCCACATCCCCCACACACAGTCCACATACACACACACACACACAGTCCACATCCCCACACACACACACACAGTCCACATCCCACACACACACACACACACACACAGTCCACATCCCCCACACACAGTCCACATCCCACACACACACACACACACACACACACACAGTCCACATCCCACAGTCCACACCCCACACACAGTCCACATCCCACACACAGTCCACATCCCACACACAGTCCACATCCACACCACACACTACACACAGTCCCACATCCCACACACACACAGTCCACATCCCACACACAGTCCACATCCCACAGTCCACACCCCACACACACACACACACACACACACACACAGTCCACATCCCCACACACACACACACACACACAGTCCACATCCCCCCCACACACACACACACACAGTCCCCACATCACACACACACACACACACACACACACAGTCCACATCCCACACACACACACACAGTCCACATCCCCCACACACAGTCCACATCACACACACACACACACACACACACACACACTCCACATCCCCACACACAGTCCACATCACACACACACACACACAGTCCACATCCCTCACACACACACACACACAGTCCACATCCCACACACACACACACACACACACAGTCCACATCCCCCACACACAGTCCACATCCCACACACACAGTCCACATCCCCACACACACACAGTCCACATCCCCACACACACACAGTCCACATCCCCACACACACACACAGTCCACATCCCCACACACACACAGTCCACATCCCCACACACACACAGTCCACATCCCCACACACACACAGTCCACATCCCCACACACACACAGTCCACATCCCCACACACAGTCCACATCCCCACACACACACAGTCCACATCCCCACACACACACAGTCCACATCCCACACACACACAGTCCACATCCCCACACACACACAGTCCACATCCCCACACACACACAGTCCACATCCCCACACACACACAGTCCACATCCCACACACACACACAGTCCACATCCCCACACACACACACAGTCCACATCCCCACACACACACACAGTCCACATCCCCACACACACACAGTCCACATCCCCACACACACACAGTCCACATCCCCACACACACACAGTCCACATCCCCACACACACACAGTCCACATCCCCACACACACACAGTCCACATCCCCACACACACACAGTCCACATCCCCACAACACACACAGTCCACATCCCCACACACAGCACAGTCCACATCCCCACACACACACAGTCCACATCCCCACACACACACAGTCCACATCCCACAGTCCACACCCCACACACACACAGTCCACATCCCCACACACACACAGTCCACATCCCACACACAGTCCACATCCCACACACAGTCCACATCCCACACACACACAGTCCACATCCCACACACACACAGTCCACATCCCCACACACACACAGTTCCAACATCCCCACACACACACAGTCCACATCCCCACACACACACAGTCCACATCCCCACACACACACAGTCCACATCCCCCACACACACAGTCCACATCCCCACACACACAGTCCACATCCCCACACACACACACACACACACACAGTCCACATCCCCACACACACAGTCCACATCCCACACACACAGTCCACATCCCCACACACACACAGTCCACATCCCCACACACACACAGTCCACATCCCCACAACACACACAGTCCACATCCCCACACACACACAGTCCACATCCCCACACACACACAGTCCCACATCCCCACACACACACAGTCCACATCCCACACACACACAGTCCACATCCCCACACACACACAGGCCACATCCCCACACACACACAGTCCACATCCCCACACACACACAGTCCACATCCCACACACACACACACAGTCCACATCCCACACACACACACAGTCCACATCCTCACTCAGTCACAAATTCCACAGTCACCACACACACACAGTCCCACATCCCCAACACACACAGTCCACATCCCCTACACTCACAGTCCACATCCCCACACACACAGTCCACATCCCCACACAACAGTCCACACACACACAACACAGTCCACATCCCCACACACACACAGTCCACATCCCCAACACAACACAGTCCACATCCCCACACACACACAGTCCACATCCCCACACACACAACAGACCACACCCCCACAACACAGTCCACATCCCCACACAGTCCAACACCCCACACACACCCAGTCCACATCCCCCACACACACAGTCCACATCCCACACACACACACACACTCCAGTCTCACATCCCCACACACACACAGTCCCACATCCCCACACACACAAGTCCAATCCCCCACACACAGTCCACATCCCCACCACACACAGTCCACATCCCCCACACACAGTCCACATCCCCCACACACAGTCCACATCCCCCACACACACACAGTCCACATCCCCACACACACACAGTCCACATCCCACACACACACAGTCCACATCCCCCACACACACAGTCCACATCCCCACACACACACAGTCCACATCCCCACACACACACAGTCCACATCCCCACACACACACAGTCCACATCCCCACACACACAGTCCACATCCCCACACACACAGTCCACATCCCCACACACACAGTCCACATCCCCACACACACAGTCCACATCCCACACACACACACAGTCCACATCCCCACACACACACAGTCCACATCCCCACACACACAGTCCACATCCCACACACACAGTCCACATCCCACACACACACAGTCCACACCCCACACACACACACACACAGTCCACATCCCACAGTCCACACCCCACACACACACACACACACACACACACACACACACACACAGTCCACATCCCACGCACCCACAGTCCACAGTCCACATCCCACACACACACACACACACACAGTCCACATCCCACACACACACAGTCCACACCCCACACACACACCCCACATCCCCACACACACACACAGTCCACATCCCACACACACACACACACACACACAGTCCACACCCCACACACACAGTCCACACCCCACACACACACAGTCCACACCCCACACACACACAGTCCACATCCCACAGTCCACACCCCACACACGGCCCACATCCCACACACAGTCCCAAAGTCCACATCCCACCTCATAAACGAGCAAAGGGGGGGGGGGAGCCAGGTTCCTACATACATACAGTCGGATGATAGAGAACAAATGTAGCCACCCTCTAACAGGAAGTCAGATCACAATTTGGAAATTGGAAGAGGCCGAGAACAATAGCAAGTGCATGTCTGAGTTAATAATACATACTAGACTAGGATTTAAATTTTTCCCCCTCAAAACCTGATTTTAGTGGTGCACCGAAATGAAAATTCCGGTGCCGAAAATTCAGGATGCACTTGGCCAAAAACGGAAACGGACATTTGCCTGCGGGGAGAAGACTTTGCGTTGAAGCCTTACGGGGCAAGACTTTGCGTTGAAGCCTTACGGGGGCAAGACTTTGCGTTGAAGCCTTACGGGGGCAAGACTTTGCGTTGAAGCCTTACGGGGGCAAGACTTTGCGTTGAAGCCTTACGGGGGGGGGGGGGAGACTTTGCGTTGAAGCCTTACGGGGGGGAAGACTTTGCGCTGAAGCCTTACGGGGGGGGGGGGGGGGGGGGAGACTTTGCATTGAAGCCTTACGGGGGCAAGACTTTGCGTTGAAAGCCTTACGGCGGGGAAGACTTTGCGTTGAAGCCTTACGGCGGGGGGAAGACTTTGCGTTGAAGCCTTACGGGCGGGGAAGACTTTGCGTTGAAGCCTTACGGCGGGGAAGACTTTGCGTTGAAGCCTTACGGCGGGGAAGACTTTGCGTTGAAGCCTTACGGCGGGGAAGACTTTGCGTTGAAGCCTTACGGCGGGGGAAGACTTTGCGTTGAAGCCTTACGGCGGGGAAGACTTTGCGTTGAAGCCTTACGGGGGGGGGGGGGGGGGAAGACTTTGCTTGAAGCCTTACGGGGGCAAGACTTTGCGTTGAAGCCTTACGGCGGGGAAGACTTTGCGTTGAAGCCTTACGGCGGGGAAGACTTTGCGTTGAAGCCTTACGGCGGGGAAGACTTTGCGTTGAAGCCTTACGGCGGGGAAGACTTTGCGTTGAAGCCTTACGGCGGGGAAGACTTTGCGTTGAAGCCTTACGGCGGGGAAGACTTTGCGTTGAAGCCTTACGGCGGGGAAGACTTTGCGTTGAAGCCTTACGGCGGGGAAGACTTTGCGTTGAAGCCTTACGGCGGGGAAGACTTTGCGTTGAAGCCTTACGGCGGGGAAGACTTTGCGTTGAAGCCTTACGGCGGGGAAGACTTTGCGTTGAAGCCTTACGGCGGGGAGGACTTTGCGCTGAAGCCTTACGGCGGGGAAGACTTTGCGCTGAAGCCTTACGGCGGGGAAGACTTTGCGTTGAAGCCTTACGGCGGGGAAGACTTTGCGTTGAAGCCTTACGGGGGAAGACTTTGCGTTGAAGCCTTGCGGGGGAAGACTTTGCGTTGAAGCCTTACGGGGGAAGACTTTGCGTTGAAGCCTTACGGGGGGCAAGACTTTGCGTTGAAGCCTTACGGGGGGCAAGACTTTGCGTTGAAGCCTTACGGGGGAAGACTTTGCGTTGAAGCCTTACGGTGGGGAAGACTTTGCGTTGAAGCCTTATGGGGGGGGAAGACTTTGCGTTGAAGCCTTACGGGGGGGGGGGGAAGACTTTGCACTGAAGCCTACTGGAGAAGACTTTGCACTGAAGCCTTTTCATTTGCAACACCAGAGCTTTCAATTCCTCATTGAGGATGTGGTCACCAGGACAGGAAGTGAAAGAAAATCCCCAATACAGGACACAGACACCAAAAAAATCCGGAGAGAACCCGAACAATTCCAGAACATATCCAAAACTGAAACAAATTGGCAAGAGATGTATAACTACCCCCCTCCTTTCCATCATCCTTCACAAGGCATGTGAACTTTAAAATAAGGTCACCATAAAAATAAGATTTTGGCTTCACATTGTGTTCAGGTTCACGCCTGTGCTGACGTACTTACATTTAGCAGCGGATTGCGGTTAGCCGGGCAGGATGTCACCCGTTTCACCATGGCAGCAAACAGCGGCATGTCTGATCACCGAGATGATGTACATCCCACCTGCCTACAATAACCCGAGCCGCAGAAATCCGTGAAAGACACTTCCTGACTTACCAGCGATTAACAAGCTTCGCACATCCTGCGCTGGATCCCCGCCAATCCCATCAACTGCCGAGCGGCAGCTGCCCCCATGACTCACCATTACTTAACACAAGATGATCCATTGTAATTATTTATATACACGGTGCTCAGCATACACAAGTACACCCCAACAGATCTGTCAGAAAACCTTTCCTTTCACAAAACAACATTTTCTATGGGACACGATACTACAAAATCCTCCCATTGATTGTAACCAAGACTCGTTCATTTGCACACACATAAATAAATAACTAAAAAAAAAAATTATATATATATATATATATATATATATATATATATATATATATATATATATATATATATATATATATAATTTTTTTTTTTAGTTATTTATTTATGTGTGTGCAAATGAACGAGTCTTGGTTACTATCAGTGCCCACCATTGCTGCCACTCAGTGCCACCTATCAGTGCCCACCAGTGCGGCCATTCAGTGCCACCTATCAGTACCCACCAGTGCGGCCATTCAGTGCCCACCAGTGCCGCCTATCAGTGCCCACCAGTGCCGCCTATCAGTGCCCACCAGTGCCACCTATCAGTGCCCACCAGTGCCACCTATCAGTGCCACCTATAAGTACCCACCAGTGCTGCCATTCAGTGCCCAGTGCCACCTATCGTTGCCCACCAGTGCTGCCATTCAGTGCCCACCAGTGCCACCCATCAGTGCCCACCAGTGCGGCCATTCAGTGCCACCTATCAGTACCCACCAGTGCGGCCATTCAGTGCGACCATTCAGTGCCTCCTCGGTGCCACCTATCAGTGCGGCCATTCTGTGCCCACCAGTGCCGCCTATCAGTGCCCACCAGTGCTGCCATTCAGTGCCCACCAGTGCCACCTATAAATGCCCATCAGTGTTGCATATCAGTGCCTCCTCATCAATGCCTTTCAGTGAAGGAGAAAAACGTACTTATTTAAAAAAAAAAAAAAAAAATCTAAAAATTTACAACAACAAATAAAATACCACCAAACGAAAGCTTTATCGGTCTCAAATAAATGATCAAAATGTATTTTGGGTACAGCGTTACATGACCGCGCAATTGTCATTCTAAGTGTGACATCGCTGAAAGGGGGGGGGGGGGGTGGCGAAAGTGCCCGGTATTGAAGTGGTCAAACAAAACCCCTTCTATGTCATGCTGTTAGCAATGGCACCACATGGAGGAGAAAAGAACCTGATGATTCACACTTTTATGCATTTTTTGGGCTTTTTGCAGATTTGCACTACAGAAAATTGTTCCATGGGAAACCATGTGAAATGGATTGTAGCGCAAATCTGCAAAAAGCACAAAAAATGCATAAGTGTGAATCAGGCCATAGAAAGAAAATCATTTCTTTACATAAGAAAGGTGACGAAGATCAGCACAGCTTTACTTATTAGGCCCCTTTCACACTACCGTGACTTCAAAGTCGCGTGATTTTGCCGCAATTTCAGGGAGACTTGAGGTCTAGGAACCTGAACTCGCATCAAAGTCAGACCAAAGTAGTGCAGGAACTACTTTGAAGTGAGCGCGACTTGAAGTGGTACTAATATGAATGGTTGTCGCTGGAAATTATGGGGAACGATTTGTCATGCGACTTTGTAAGTCCCAAGTCGTAGGAAAAGTCGTATAAGTGTGAAAGGGGCCTGGAGCTAAAGCGATAGAAAGAAATGTAACAAAGATGGAAATGCAACCATTTCACAGAGCCCTCCAGGCTGTCCACGGAAGTTATCATCTTTACAGGAGCGTCTTTTGATGAAAAAGGGTTGAAGAAAATCGGCATGCAAGTTCACTGCAGTTTGCTAAAGAAGTAGAAAGACAAACTGGGGTGATTGTTGACACAATACGGAGTACACTGCAGAGGAATGGCATGCATGGGTGTCGTCCATGAAGAAAGCCTCTCCTAAAGCCCATGCACAAAAAATCCAGCCTAGAGTTTCCCAGGTCCCATGACGAAGAAAAGACAACTGAAGACGAAGAAAAGACTACTGAAGACTACTAAAGATGAAGACTACTAAAGATGAAGACTACTAAAGATGAAGACTACTGAAGACTACTAAAGACGAAGACTACTGAAGACGAAGACTACTGAAGACGAAGACTACTGAAGACGAAGACTACTGAAGACGAAGACTACTGAAGACGAAGACTACTAAAGACGAAGACTACTAAAGACGAAGACTACTGAAGACGAAGACTACTGAAGACGAAGACTACTGAAGACGAAGACTACTGAAGACGAAGACTACTGAAGACGACGACTACTGAAGACGACGACTACTGAAGACGACGACTACTGAAGACTACTAAAGATGAAGACTACTGAAGACGAAGACTACTGAAGACGAAGACTACTGAAGACGAAGACTACTAAAGATGAAGACTACTAAAGATGAAGACTACTGAAGATGAAGACTACTAAAGATGAAGACTACTAAAGATGAAGACTACTAAAGATGAAGACTACTAAAGATGAAGACTACTAAAGATGAAGACTACTAAAGATGAAGACTACTAAAGACGAAGACTACTAAAGACGAAGACTACTGAAGACGAAGACTACTGAAGACGAAGACTACTAAAGACGAAGACTACTAAAGACGAAGACTACTAAAGACGAAGACTACTAAAGACGAAGACTACTAAAGACGAAGACTACTAAAGACGAAGACTACCGAAGACTACTAAAGATGAAGACTACTAAAGATGAAGACTACTAAAGACGAAGACTACTAAAGACGAAGACTACTAAAGACGAAGACTACTAAAGACGAAGACTACTAAAGACGAAGACTACCGAAGACTACTAAAGATGAAGACTACTGAAGATGAAGACTACTAAAGACGAAGACTACTGAAGACGAAGACTACTGAAGACTACTAAAGATGAAGACTACTGAAGACGAAGACTACTGAAGACTACTAAAGATGAAGACTACTAAAGATGAAGACTACTAAAGATGAAGACTACTAAAGATGAAGACTACTAAAGATGAAGACTACTAAAGACGAAGACTACTAAAGACGAAGACTACTGAAGACTACTAAAGACGAAGACTACTAAAGACGAAGACTACTAAAGATGAAGACTACTGAAGACGAAGACTACTAAAGACGAAGACTACTAAAGACGAAGACTACTAAAGATGAAGACTACTGAAGACTACTAAAGACGAAGACTACTCAAGACGAAGACTACTCAAGACGAAGACTACTCAAGACGAAGACTACTCAAGACGAAGACTACTCAAGATGAAGACTACTCAAGATGAAGACTACTCAAGATGAAGACTACTAAAGATGAAGACTACTAAAGACGAAGACTACTGAAGACGAAGACTACTGAAGACGAAGACTACTGAAGACGAAGACTACTGAAGACTACTAAAGATGAAGACTATTGAAGACTACTAAAGACGAAGACTACTGAAGACGAAGACTACTGAAGACGAAGACTACTGAAGACGAAGACTACTGAAGACGAAGACTACTGAAGACGAAGACTACTGAAGACGAAGACTACTGAAGACGAAGACTACTAAAGACGAAGACTACTAAAGACGAAGACTACTGAAGACGAAGACTACTGAAGACTACTGAAGACGAAGACTACTCAAGACGAAGACTACTCAAGACAAAGACTACTCAAGACGAAGACTACTAAAGACGAAGACTACTAAAGACGAAGACTACTAAAGACGAAGACTACTAAAGACGAAGACTACTAAAGACGAAGACTACTGAAGACTACTAAAGACGAAGACTACTAAAGACGAAGACTACTGAAGACGAAGACTACTGAAGACGAAGACTACTGAAGACGAAGACTACTGAAGACGAAGACTACTGAAGACGAAGACTACTGAAGACGAAGACTACTGAAGACGAAGACTACTGAAGACGAAGACTACTAAAGACGAAGACTACTAAAGACGAAGACTACTAAAGACGAAGACTACTGAAGACGAAGACTACTGAAGACTACTGAAGACGAAGACTACTCAAGACGAAGACTACTCAAGACGAAGACTACTAAAGACGAAGACTACTAAAGACGAAGACTACTAAAGACGAAGACTACTAAAGACGAAGACTACTAAAGACGAAGACTACTAAAGACGAAGACTACTGAAGACTACTAAAGACGAAGACTACTAAAGACGAAGACTACTCAAGACGAAGACTACTAAAGACGAAGACTACTGAAGACGAAGACTACTGAAGACGAAGACTACTGAAGACGAAGACTACTGAAGACGAAGACTACTGAAGACGAAGACTACTGAAGACGAAGACTACTGAAGACGAAGACTACTAAAGACGAAGACTACTAAAGACGAAGACTACTGAAGACGAAGACTACTGAAGACGAAGACTACTGAAGACTACTAAAGACGAAGACTACTCAAGACGAAGACTACTCAAGACGAAGACTACTCAAGATGAAGACTACTAAAGACGAAGACTACTAAAGACGAAGACTACTAAAGACGAAGACTACTAAAGACGAAGACTACTAAAGACGAAGACTACTAAAGACAAAGACTACTGAAGACTACTAAAGACGAAGACTACTAAAGACGAAGACTACTCAAGATGAAGACTACTAAAGACGAAGACTACTGAAGACGAAGACTACTGAAGACGAAGACTACTAAAGACTACTAAAGATGAAGACTACTGAAGACGAAGACTACTGAAGACTACTAAAGATGAAGACTACTGAAGACGAAGACTACTGAAGACTACTAAAGATAAAGACTACTAAAGACGAAGACTACTGAAGACGAAGACTACTGAAGACGAAGACTACTGAAGACGAAGACTACTGAAGACGAAGACTACTAAAGACGAAGACTACTAAAGACGAAGACTACTAAAGACGAAGACTACTAAAGACGAAGACTACTGAAGACGAAGACTACTGAAGACGAAGACTACTGAAGACGAAGACTACTGAAGACGAAGACTACTGAAGACGAAGACTACTGAAGACGAAGACTACTGAAGACGAAGACTACTGAAGACGAAGACTTCTGAAGACGAAGACTTCTGAAGACTACTAAAGACGAAGACTACTAAAGACGAAGACTACTGAAGACGAAGACTACTGAAGACTACTAAAGATGAAGACTACTGAAGATGAAGACTACTGAAGATGAAGACTACTCAAGATGAAGACTACTGAAGATGAAGACTACTCAAGATGAAGACTACTGAAGACGAAGACTACTGTAGATGAAGACTACTGAAGATGAAGACTACTGAAGATGAAGACTACTGGAACTCTGGAGTGATGAAACCAAGATAAATGTTTTTGAAACTTATAATTTCAAAACGGTATGGCGTCACATAGGTGAGGAGTACAAAGAAAACTGCATGGTGCCTACTGTGAGACATGGTGGTGGCTGTGTCCTTCTGTGGGGTGCCATGAGTGCTGCTGGTGTCGGGAGCTGCATTTCACTGATGATGTCATGAATTCACAGATGCCCTGCTCTACATTGAAAAAAGAAGATGCTACTATCACTCCCTGTCCTTGGTAGTCGTCCACTTTCGCAACAGGACAATGATCCAAAACACACATCTAAGGCCACTGTTAAATTTCTGAAGAAGAACCGGGTGAAAGTGATCAGGTGGCCAATTATGTCTCCTGATCTGTACCCAATCGAGGGACACCTATGGGGAATTCTGAAGAGACGAGCATCACTCTCCATCCAGCACCCAGGCTCTAAAAGAGGTAGTTCCTGAAGAATGTAAAAAGATCGATGTTGTGATATGTCCCCAACTTGTTCACTCCATGCCTAGAAGACTTTGTGCCATCCTTACAAAATCATGGACGCCTTACAAAATACTAGATGGAGGAGTTTTTGTTTTGGGGTGGATTCATTTTTGCATCAACTAATTTCAGTAAAACTGAAGATTTTGTAATCTAAATTATATTAGTAACCTTACTTTCATGTAATGAGCTAAACAAATGTTCTATAAAACTCTGTTTTGTCAAAATGTTGGAAATTGTTCTTGTGTTCATTGAGAATGGGTGTACTTATTTATGCTGAGCGCTGTATATATATATATATATATATATATATAAATAACGAACACCATGCAATGCAATGACTGCACAACACATACAAAGCTTTGTCCAATCAGGGCAAGCTGGTAGTTAAGGATCGGGGCCAGGAAGCCCGGCCACGGAGTCCTTAACCACTTCCCAATCACCACACGCCGATGTACGTCGGTAGAATGGTATGGGCAGGCAAATGGGCATACCTGTAAGTCCCTTTGAACTTGCCGCCTGGCGGGCGCACGCCTCGGGAATGTGCCAGTGGGTACAGTGAACTCGACGTTCGCTGGCGGCCCGCGATTGCTGTGAGGAGAGGCAGAACCGGGAGATGCCTATGTAACCAAGACATCTCCCTGTTCTGCCTAGTGACAGGACACTGATCTACTGCTCCCTGTCACCGGGAGCAGTGATCGCTGTCATGTCAGTGGTAGCCCATCCCCCCCCCACAGTTAGAATCACCCCCTATGGCTGCCACAGGATTTAAAGTGGAACTACGCGGCATCCCAAGAGGAACTACGCGGCACTACAAACCAAAAACAAGGCAAAAAATATGTAAATAAGAGATATCAGGTGCATATGTTTACATATTATATTTTTATGTCATTTTTTAAAAATATTACAAACAACTTTATCATTATCCATTATTATTATTATTATTATTATTATTATTATTATTATTATTATAATACAGGATTTATATGGCGTTTACAACATGAGGGCAGGCATTACAGTTACAATACAATTCAATACAGGGGGAATCAGAGGGTCCAGCTCGTTAAAATCTAAAAAATGATTATTATAAAATATAATTAACCCATTACACAGTTGAAGGCAAAAAAAAAAATGTAAATAAGAGATATCAGGTGCATATGTTTACATATTATGGGCCAGATTCACAGTACAAGTACGCCAGCGTATCTACTGATACTCCGGCGTACTTTCAAATTTCCCGCGTCGTATCTTTAGTTTGAATCCTCAAACCAAGATACGACGGCTTTTGGCTTCGATCCGACAGGCGTACGGCTTCATACGCCTTCGGATCGTAGGTGTAATACTTCGGCGCCCGCTGGGTGGAGTTTGCGTCGTTTTCCGCGTCGGGTATGCTAATTAGCTTTTTACGGCGATCCACGAAAGGACGCGTGGTCGTCGCATTCTCTTACGTCATCGCTAGTCGGCTTTTCCCAGCGTATAGTTAAAGCTGCTATTCTGTGGCTTATATTTAGACTTGCCATGTTAAAGTATGGCTGTCGTTCCCGCGTCAAATTGAATTTTTTTTTTTTTTGCGTAAAAATATAGGAATAGGAAAGGACGTAACGCACGGCGACGTTCAAAAAAAAAAAATAATAATAATAAAATAGTTATATTTTTTAAATAATAATTACATAAAAAAATCTGACTTGGGCCAAAATGATGTCATACTTTATTATTATTTGTATTATTTTATTTTTAGTATAATACTAATACAGTTATATTTTTAAATAATGACATAAAAAAATATAATAAATATGTATGTCATTATTATTTAAAAATATAACTATATTATTATTATTAGTATTATACTAAAAAAAAATAAAAAAAATAAAAATAATAAAAAGTATGACATCATTTTGACAGAAAGTAACGCAAGGAAATGCGTTATATTTACTTGTTTTAAAAAAATAAAATAAAATGAATATACCTTCATATCTATTTTCTAACGCTAGTAGTGAAGTTCTGCTTTAAAGTAAACGCAGAGTTACCCTTTAAATCCGTAGCTCCGTCAATAAGTTGCGCCGGTTATCCGCAGGTAAGGAAGCGCCGAGCTGCGTCAGGTCCGATCTTCAAATATAATCCACAACAGCTACGCGTGTGTGTACAGCTCCCGAATACGATCGGATGACGGGATTGGATTGGAGAGAGAAGCTGATCTGCCCCCCCCCCCCCCCCCGACTGCAACATTTCCCATTACTAAAGCATGGAGACGGGGAATGAAATCCCTGGCCGGGGATCACATCTCCCAGCATGCAGTGCGGGGAAGAAGAATGTGCACACCAGCACTGGCCGCTGACGTCAATCCAGGAGATAACGGAGGAAATAACAACCCTGTGCAATAAAATCCCTCACTGCAGGATGACATCAGGAGCCCTGGAACTGGAAAGACTGGAACCATCGGGAGGTGGAAGAATCGCATCATCGCCCCGCAGAACGCCGATTGCAAAACTCCACCTTAACCACTTCTATGCCGGGCAATTGTTTATAAAATTTTGCACACATGTTCTACTTATTTTTATATTTTTTTAGAAACTGTAACCCCCCCCCCCCCCCCCCAAAAAAAAAAAAAAATGTTTATATTTTCTGAAAGCAGAGACCCTGAAGAATAAAATGGCGGCAGTTTTTTTTTTTTATGTCGCGCGATATTGCCGCAGCTTTTTATCAAATATATATTTTCAGGACGAAAAAAATTAAAATTCAGTGGCAGATCCACATAGAATTAGATCCGCGTAGCGTATCAGAGATACGCTACGCCGCCGTACCTTACGGATCTTCGAATCCTCAAAGAATTCGCGCCTTAAGTTACGGCGGCGTAGTGTTTTTTTGGCGGCGGAATTCAAATCGGCGGGTAGGGGGCGTGATTAATTTAAATGAAGCGCGTCCCCACGCCGATCGAACTGCGCATACTCCGTTTTGAAATTTCCCGCCGTGCTTTGCGCGAAATGACGTCGCAACGACGTCATTTTTTGAAATTAGACGTGAGTTACGTCCGTCCCTATTCACGGACGACTTGCGCAAAAAAAAAAAAAATTCTAATTTCGACGCGGGAACGACGGCCATACTTAACATGGCAAGTCTATCTATACGCCGCAAAATAGCAGCTTTAACTATACGCCGGAAAAAGGCGACTACAGACGACGTTAGAAAATGCGACGGCCGCGCGTACGTTCGTGGATCGTCGTAAATCGCTAATTTGCATACCCGACGCGAACTCCACCGAGCGGGCGCCGAAGTATTGCATCTAAGATCCGAAGGCGTACGAGGACGTACGCCTGTCGGATCTAACCCAAATGCCGTCGTATCTTGTTTTGAGGATTCAAAATAAAGATACGACGCGGGAAAATTGAAAGTACGCCGGAGTATCAGTAGATACGCCGGCGTACTTGCTCTGTGGATCTGGCCCTTAGGCTCTGTTCACATCTCCGTTTTCCGAAGTGCGGGCGGAATCGCCGCAATTGTGCCCCGCGATAGCAGCAAATCCCGGGAACGTTGCCTATTGATTTTTAAATAGCACCCCAAAATGCGGCACGACTTTCCCGCGTCGGGCGACAATCGTGGTAAAAAAAACGGGCAAACAGAATCGCGGGATGCCCCTATAGGAGCTTCTCGCGGGCGTCCCGCGATTCTATTTGCACGTCTTTTTACCGTGATTGTGGCCCCCCCCCCCATAGGAGCTTCTTTGGGGCAACGAGCCTCCTGCGATTCTATTTGAATGTTTTTTTTTCTTTTACCACGATTGACGCCCCCCGCAGGAGCTTCTTTGGGTCGAATTGGGCTTCCCGCTATTTTATTTGTACTTTTTTTACTGCGATTGTTGCCCCCCCATAAGAGCTTCTTTGGGGCAACGGACGTCCCGAGATTCTATTTGCAAGTTTTTTGCCGCGATTGTAGCCCTCCCAATAGTAGCTTCTTTGGGGCGACAAGCATCCTGCAACTCTATTTGCACATTTTTTTTTACCCCGATTGTCGCCCCCCCCCCCCCCATAGGAGCTTCTTTGGGGCAACAGGTGTCCTGCCATTCTATGTGCACGTTTTTTTTTTTTTTACTGGCATTGTCGCCCCTCCTTATAGGAGCTTCATTGGGGCAATGGGCGTCCTGCAAATCTAGTCAGTGCCCATCAGTGCCGCCAATCAGTGCCCATCAATCAATGCCTCCTATCAGTGCTACCAGTGTCCATCACTTCCTTCCATCAGTGCAGTGCTGCTAATCAGTGCCGCCAATCAGTGCTCATCACCGCCTCCTATCAGTGTCTCCTTTCAGTGCTGCCTATCAGTGCCCATCACTGCCAATCAGTGCTCATCACTGCCTCCTCATCAGTGTCACCTATCAGTGTGTCCTTTCAGTGCTGCCTATCAGTGCCCATCACTGCCAAACACTGCTTCCTATCAATGCCCAGTGCTGCCAATCAGTGCTCCTCCTCAGCAGTGTCACCTATCAGTGCCCATCACTTCCTCCAATCAGTTCCCAGTGCTGCCAATCAGTGCCCATCACTGCCTCCTCATCGATGTCACCTATTGGTGCCCATCAATACCGCCAATCAGTGCCCATCACTGCTGACAATCAGTACTGCCAGTGCCTCCTCAGTGTCACCTTTCAGTGCTGCCAATCAGTGCTCATCACTGCCTTCTCATCAGTGTCTCCTTTCAGTCCCCATCACTTCCTATTAGTTCCCGGTGCTGCCAATCAGTGCCCATCACTGCCTCCTCATCGATGTCACCTATTAGTGCCCATCAATACCGCCAATCAGTGCCCATCACTGCTGACAAACAATCAGTACTGCAAGTGCCTCGGTGTCTCCTTTCAGTGCTGCCTATCAGTGCCCATCACTGCCAATCAGTGCTAATCACTGTCTCCTATCAGTGCCAGGTGCTGCCAATCAGTGCCTCCTCATCGATGTCACCTATTAGTGCCCATCAATACCGCCAATCACCGCCCATCACTGCCCATCACTGCCAATCAGTGCCCATCACTGCCTCCTATCAGTGCCCAGTGCTGCCAATCAGTGCCCATCACTGCCTCCTCATCGATGTCACCTATAAGTGCCCATCAATACCGCCAATCAGTGCCCATCACTGCTGCCAATGAGTGCTGCCAGTGCCTCCTCAGTGTCACCTATCAGTGTCTCCTTTCAGTGCCCATCACTTCCTATCATCAGTTCCCAGTGCCCATCAATGCCTCCTATCAGTGCCCAGTGCTGCCAATCAGTGCTCATCACTGCCTCCTAAGCAGTGTCACCTATCAGTGCCTGTCACTTCCTCCTATCAGTTCCCAGTGCTGCCAATCAGTGCCCATCACTGCTGCCAATCAGTGCCCATCACTGCTGCCAATCAGTACTGCCAGTGCCTCCTCAGTGTCACCTTTCAGTGCCCATAACATCCTATCAGTGTCTCCTTTCAGTGCCCATCACTGCCTCCTCATCGGTGTTGCCAATCAGTACCGCCAATGCCTACTCATCAGTGTTCACCAGTGAAGGAGAAAAAATTACCTGCTTGCAAAATGTTATAACAAACTGAATTTTTTATTGAAGGAGTTAATATATATATGTTTTCCCTATGTTGCTGTCACAAGGGGGGGGGGGGGGGTAAGAAGCACGGACAGGTGACAGGTACTCTTATTGGAGTCTATTGGGGGGGGGTCTCCCTTGCCCCTCCAATGCAATTCTCCAAACACAGATTGGGCCGTAGAAAGAGTGGGGAGGACGTTCCCCGACCGTCACAGTGCGGAGCGGATTGGGAGGATTGCGCTGGGCGGGATACTGTGTGTTGCGATCGGGCCGCAGTTTGGTCGGCCCCCCCCCCCCTGCTCTGCACTAGGGCCGGATGTGGCCCTTCGCTAATCACACACACAGGGAACACAAGGAGGGGATAGGCGGAGTCTCGTGTCATCAGTTGTGAATGACCAGCAACCAGCCAATCACAGCGCAGATCACAATAATCTGATTAGAGGGAGATTATGGAATAATCTGCAGGGTGGGGGAGGGGAGGAGAGATATTTATTACACTCAACAGCTTTATGTGTCCCATCCCCCCTCCCCCACACACCAATGTGAGGACGTTCCATGTATGACACACAGACGTAGTATGAGGACGTTCCCTGTATGACACACAGACGTAGTATGAGGACGTTCCATGTATGACACACAGACGTAGTATGAGGACGTTCCATGTATGACACACAGACGTAGTATGAGGACGTTCCATGTATGACACACAGACGTAGTATGAGGACGTTCCGTGTATGACACACAGACGTAGTATGAGGACGTTCCCTGTATGACACACAGACGTAGTATGAGGACGTTCCGTGTATGACACACAGACGTAGTATGAGGACGTTCCATGTATGACACACATACATAGTATGAGGACGTTCCCTGTATGACACACAGACGTAGTATGAGGACGTTCCATGTATGACACACAGACGTAGTATGAGGACGTTCCATGTATGACACACAGACGTAGTATGAGGACGTTCCATGTATGACACACAGACGTAGTATGAGGACGTTCCATGTATGACACACAGACGTAGTATGACGTTCCATGTATGACACACAGACGTAGTATGACGTTCCATGTATGACACACAGACGTAGTATGAGGACGTTCCCTGTATGACACACAGACGTAGTATGAGGACGTTCCCTGTATGACACACAGACGTAGTATGAGGACGTTCCATGTATGACACACAGACGTAGTATGAGGACGTTCCATGTATGACACACAGACGTAGTATGAGGACGTTCCATGTATGACACACAGACGTAGTATGAGGACGTTCCATGTATGACACACAGACATAGTATGAGGACGTTCCATGTATGACACACAGACGTAGTATGAGGACGTTCCATGTATGACACACAGACGTAGTATGAGGACGTTCCCTGTATGACACACAGACGTAGTATGAGGACGTTCCATGTATGACACACAGACGTAGTATGAGGACGTTCCCTGTATGACACACAAACGTAGTATGAGGACGTTCCATGTATGACACACAGACGTAGTATGACACACAGACGTAGTATGACACACAGACGTAGTATGAGGACGTTCCATGTATGACACAGACGTAGTATGAGGACGTTCCATGTATGACACACAGACGTAGTATGAGGACGTTCCGTGTATGACACACAGACGTAGTATGACGTTCCGGGTATGACACACAGACGTAGTATGAGGACGTTCCATGTATGACACACAGACGTAGTATGAGGACGTTCCCTGTATGACACACAGACGTAGTATGAGGACGTTCCCTGTATGACACACAGACGTAGTATGAGGACGTTCCATGTATGACACACAGACGTAGTATGAGGACGTTCCCTGTATGACACACAGATGTAGTATGACGTTCCCTGTATGACACACAGACGTAGTATGAGGACGTTCCGTGTATGACACACAGACGTAGTATGAGGACGTTCCATGTATGACACACAGACGTAGTATGAGGACGTTCCCTGTATGACACACAGACGTAGTATGAGGACGTTCCCTGTATGACACACAGACGTAGTATGAGGACGTTCCGTGTATGACACACAGACGTAGAATGAGGACGTTCCGCGTATGACACACAGACGTAGTATGAGGACGTTCCATGTATGACACACAGACGTAGTATGAGGACGTTCCGTGTATGACACACAGACGTAGTATGAGGACGTTCCCTGTATGACACACAGACGTAGTATGAGGACGTTCCATGTATGACACACAGACGTAGTATGAGGACGTTCCCTGTATGACACACAGACGTAGTATGAGGACGTTCCATGTATGACACACAGACGTAGTATGAGGACGTTCCATGTATGACACACAGACGTAGTATGAGGACGTTCCATGTATGACACACAGACGTAGTATGAGGACGTTCCGTGTATGACACACAGACGTAGTATGAGGACGTTCCCTGTATGACACACAGACGTAGTATGAGGACGTTCCCTGTATGACACACAGACGTAGTATGAGGACGTTCCCTGTATGACACACAGACGTAGTATGAGGACGTTCCGTGTATGACACACAGACGTAGAATGAGGACGTTCCGCGTATGACACACAGACGTAGTATGAGGACGTTCCCTGTATGACACACAGACGTAGTATGAGGACGTTCCATGTATGACACACAGACGTAGTATGAGGACGTTCCCTGTATGACACACAGACGTAGTATGAGGACGTTCCATGTATGACACACAGACGTAGTATGAGGACGTTCCCTGTATGACACACAGACGTAGTATGAGGACGTTCCATGTATGACACACAGACGTAGTATGAGGACGTTCCCTGTATGACACACAGACGTAGTATGAGGACGTTCCCTGTATGACACACAGACGTAGTATGAGGACGTTCCATGTATGACACACAAACGTAGTATGACGTTCCCTGTATGACACACAGACGTAGTATGAGGGCGTTCCGCGTATGACACACAGACGTAGTATGACGTTCCGCGTATGACACACAGACGTAGTATGAGGACGTTCCCTGTATGACACACAGACGTAGTATGAGGACGTTCCATGTATGACACACAGACGTATTATGACGTTCCCTGTATGACACACAAACGTAGTATGAGGACGTTCCATGTATGACACACAGACGTAGTATGAGGACGTTCCATGTATGACACACAGACGTAGTATGAGGACATTCCGTGTATGACACACAGACGTAGTATGAGGACGTTCCATGTATGACACACAGACATAGTATGAGGACGTTCCATGTATGACACACAGACGTAGTATGAGGACGTTCCATGTATGACACACAGACGTAGTATGAGGACGTTCCCTGTATGACACACAGACGTAGTATGAGGACGTTCCCTGTATGACACACAGACGTAGTATGAGGACGTTCCCTGTATGACACACAGACGTAGTATGAGGACGTTCCCTGTATGACACACAGACGTAGTATGAGGACGTTCCATGTATGACACACAAACGTAGTATGACGTTCCCTGTATGACACACAGACGTAGTATGAGGGCGTTCCGCGTATGACACACAGACGTAGTATGACGTTCCGCGTATGACACACAGACGTAGTATGAGGACGTTCCCTGAATGACACACAGACGTAGTATGAGGACGTTCCCTGTATGACACACAGACGTAGTATGAGGACGTTCCATGTATGACACACAGACGTAGTATGAGGACGTTCCCTGTATGACACACAGACGTAGTATGAGGACGTTCCCTGTATGACACACAGACGTAGTATGAGGACGTTCCATGTATGACACACAGACGTATTATGACGTTCCCTGTATGACACACAGACGTAGTATGAGGACGTTCCATGTATGACACACAAACGTAGTATGAGGACGTTCCATGTATGACACACAGACGTAGTATGACGTTCCATGTATGACACACAGACGTAGTATGAGGACGTTCCGTGTATGACACACAGACGTAGTATGAGGACGTTCCGTGTATGACACACAGACGTAGTATGAGGACGTTCCATGTATGACACACAGACATAGTATGAGGACGTTCCATGTATGACACACAGACGTAGTATGAGGACGTTCCATGTATGACACACAGACGTAGTATGAGGACGTTCCCTGTATGACACACAGACGTAGTATGAGGACGTTCCATGTATGACACACAGACGTAGTATGAGGACGTTCCATGTATGACACACAGACGTAGTATGAGGACGTTCCATGTATGACACACAGACGTAGTATGAGGACGTTCCCTGTATGACACACAGACGTAGTATGAGGACGTTCCCTGTATGACACACAGACGTAGTATGAGGACGTTTCATGTATGACACACAGACGTAGTATGAGGACGTTCCCTGTATGACACACAGACGTAGTATGAGGACGTTCCCTGTATGACACACAGACGTAGTATGAGGACGTTCCATGTATGACACACAGACGTATTATGACGTTCCCTGTATGACACACAGACGTAGTATGAGGACGTTCCATGTATGACACACAAACGTAGTATGAGGACGTTCCATGTATGACACACAGACGTAGTATGACGTTCCATGTATGACACACAGACGTAGTATGAGGACGTTCCATGTATGACACACAGACGTAGTATGAGGACGTTCCATGTATGACACACAGACGTAGTATGAGGACGTTCCATGTATGACACACAGACGTAGTATGAGGACGTTCCATGTATGACACACAGACGTAGTATGAGGACGTTCCCTGTATGACACACAGACGTAGTATGAGGACGTTCCATGTATGACACACAGACGTAGTATAAGGACGTTCCGCGTATGACACACAGACGTAGTATGAGGACGTTCCATGTATGACACACAGACGTAGTATGACGTTCCATGTATGACACACAGACGTAGTATGAGGACGTTCCATGTATGACACACAGACGTAGTATGAGGACGTTCCATGTATGACACACAGACGTAGTATGAGGACGTTCCATGTATGACACACAGACATAGTATGAGGACGTTCCATGTATGACACACAGACGTAGTATGAGGACGTTCCCTGTATGACACACAAACGTAGTATGAGGACGTTCCATGTATGACACACAGACGTAGTATGAGGACGTTCCATGTATGACACACAGACGTAGTATGAGGACGTTCCGTGTATGACACACAGACGTAGTATGACGTTCCGGGTATGACACACAGACGTAGTATGAGGACGTTCCATGTATGACACACAGACGTAGTATGAGGACGTTCCCTGTATGACACACAGACGTAGTATGAGGACGTTCCCTGTATGACACACAGACGTAGTATGAGGACGTTCCATGTATGACACACAGACGTAGTATGAGGACGTTCCCTGTATGACACACAGATGTAGTATGACGTTCCCTGTATGACACACAGACGTAGTATGAGGACGTTCCATGTATGACACACAGACGTAGTATGAGGACGTTCCATGTATGACACACAGACGTAGTATGAGGACGTTCCATGTATGACACACAGACGTAGTATGAGGAAGTTCCATGTATGACACACAGACGTAGTATGAGGACGTTCCGTGTATGACACACAGACGTAGTATGACGTTCTGTGTATGACACACAGACGTAGTATGAGGACGTTCCCTGTATGACACACAGACGTAGTATGAGGACGTTCCATGTATGACACACAGACGTAGTATAAGGACGTTCCGCGTATGACACACAGACGTAGAATGAGGACGTTCCATGTATGACACACAGACGTAGTATGAGGACGTTCCATGTATGACACACAGACGTAGTATGAGGACGTTCCATGTATGACACACAGACGTAGTATGAGGACATTCCCTGTATGACACACAGACGTAGTATGAGGACGTTCCATGTATGACACACAGACGTAGTATGACGTTCCGTGTATGACACACAGACGTAGTATGAGGACGTTCCATGTATGACACACAGACGTAGTATGAGGACGTTCCATGTATGACACACAGACGTAGTATGACGTTCCATGTATGACACACAGACGTAGTATGAGGACGTTCCATGTATGACACACAGACGTAGTATGAGGACGTTCCCTGTATGACACACAGACGTAGTATGAGGACGTTCCATGTATGACACACAGACGTAGTATGAGGACGTTCCATGTATGACACACAGACGTAGTATGAGGAAGTTCCATGTATGACACACAGACGTAGTATGAGGACGTTCCGTGTATGACACACAGACGTAGTATGACGTTCTGTGTATGACACACAGACGTAGTATGACGTTCCATGTATGACACACAGACGTAGTATGAGGACGTTCCATGTATGACACACAGACGTAGTATAAGGACGTTCCGCGTATGACACACAGACGTAGTATGAGGACGTTCCATGTATGACACACAGACGTAGTATGAGGACGTTCCATGTATGACACACAGACATAGTATGAGGACGTTCCCTGTATGACACACAGACGTAGTATGAGGACGTTCCATGTATGACACACAGACGTAGTATGAGGACGTTCCCTGTATGACACACAAACGTAGTATGAGGACGTTCCATGTATGACACACAGACGTAGTATGACGTTCCATGTATGACACACAGACGTAGTATGAGGACGTTCCATGTATGACACACAGACGTAGTATAAGGACGTTCCATGTATGACACACAGACGTAGTATGAGGACGTTCCATGTATGACACACAGACGTAGTATGACGTTCCATGTATGACACACAGACGTAGTATGAGGACGTTCCATGTATGACACACAGACGTAGTATGAGGACGTTCCCTGTATGACACACAAACGTAGTATGACGTTCCCTGTATGACACACAGACGTAGTATGAGGACGTTCCATGTATGACACACAGACGTAGTATGACGTTCCATGTATGACACACAGACGTAGTATGAGGACGTTCCATGTATGACACACAGACGTAGTATGAGGACGTTCCCTGTATGACACACAAACATAGTATGACGTTCCCTGTATGACACACAGACGTAGTATGAGGACGTTCCATGTATGACACACAGACGTAGTATGACGTTCCATGTATGACACACAGACGTAGTATGAGGACGTTCCATGTATGACACACAGACGTAGTATAAGGACGTTCCGCGTATGACACACAGACGTAGTATGAGGACGTTCCATGCATGACACACAGACGTAGTATGAGGACGTTCCATGTATGACACACAGACATAGTATGAGGACGTTCCCTGTATGACACACAGACGTAGTATGAGGACGTTCCATGTATGACACACAGACGTAGTATGAGGACGTTCCCTGTATGACACACAAACGTAGTATGAGGACGTTCCATGTATGACACACAGACGTAGTATGAGGACGTTCCGTGTATGACACACAGACGTAGTATGACGTTCCGGGTATGACACACAGACGTAGTATGAGGACGTTCCGTGTATGACACACAGACGTAGTATGACGTTCCGCGTATGACACACAGACGTAGTATGAGGACGTTCCCTGTATGACACACAGACGTAGTATGAGGACGTTCCATGTATGACACACAGACGTAGTATGAGGACGTTCCATGTATGACACACAGACGTAGTATGAGGACGTTCCATGTATGACACACAGACGTAGTATGAGGACGTTCCATGTATGACACACAGACGTAGTATGAGGACGTTCCCTGTATGACACACAGACGTAGTATGAGGACGTTCCCTGTATGACACACAGACGTAGTATGAGGACGTTCCATGTATGACACACAGACGTAGTATGAGGACGTTCCATGTATGACACACAGACGTAGTATGGAGGACGTTCCCTGTATGACACACAGACGTAGTATGAGGACGTTCCATGTATGACACACAGACGTAGTATGAGGACGTTCCCTGTATGACACACAAACGTAGTATGAGGACGTTCCATGTATGACACACAGACGTAGTATGAGGACGTTCCATGTATGACACACAGACGTAGTATGAGGACGTTCCATGTATGACACACAGACGTAGTATGAGGACGTTCCATGTATGACACACAGACGTAGTATGAGGACGTTCCCTGTATGACACACAGACGTAGTATGAGGACGTTCCATGTATGACACACAGACGTAGTATGAGGACGTTCCATGTATGACACACAGACGTAGTATGAGGACGTTCCATGTATGACACACAGACGTAGTATGAGGACGTTCCATGTATGACACACAGACGTAGTATGAGGACGTTCCATGTATGACACACAGACGTAGTATGAGGACGTTCCATGTATGACACACAGACGTAGTATGAGGACGTTCCATGTATGACACACAGACGTAGTATGAGGACGTTCCATGTATGACACACAGACGTAGTATGAGGACGTTCCATGTATGACACACAGACGTAGTATGAGGACGTTCCATGTATGACACACAGACGTAGTATGAGGACGTTCCGTGTATGACACACAGACGTAGTATGACGTTCCATGTATGACACACAGACGTAGTATGAGGACGTTCCATGTATGACACACAGACATAGTATGAGGACGTTCCGTGTATGACACACAGACGTAGTATGAGGACGTTCCATGTATGACACACAAACGTAGTATGACGTTCCCTGTATGACACACAGACGTAGTATGAGGACGTTCCGTGTATGACACACAGACGTAGTATGAGGACGTTCCATGTATGACACACAAACGTAGTATGACGTTCCCTGTATGACACACAGACGTAGTATGAGGACGTTCCATGTATGACACACAGACGTAGTATAAGGACGTTCCATGTATGACACACAGACGTAGTATGAGGACGTTCCATGTATGACACACAGACGTAGTATGAGGACGTTCCATGTATGACACACAGACGTAGTATGAGGACGTTCCCTGTATGACACACAGACGTAGTATGAGGACGTTCCATGTATGACACACAGACGTAGTATGAGGACGTTCCATGTATGACACACAGACGTAGTATGAGGACGTTCCCTGTATGACACACAGACGTAGTATGAGGACGTTCCATGTATGACACACAGACGTAGTATGAGGACGTTCCATGTATGACACACAGACGTAGTATGAGGACGTTCCATGTATGACACACAGACGTAGTATGAGGACGTTCCATGTATGACACACAGACGTAGTATGAGGACGTTCCATGTATGACACACAGACGTAGTATGAGGACGTTCCGTGTATGACACACAGACGTAGTATGAGGACGTTCCGTGTATGACACACAGACGTAGTATGACGTTCCATGTATGACACACAGACGTAGTATGAGGACGTTCCATGTATGACACACAGACGTAGTATGAGGACGTTCCCTGTATGACACACAGACGTAGTATGAGGACGTTCCATGTATGACACACAGACGTAGTATGAGGACGTTCCCTGTATGACACACAGACGTAGTATGAGGACGTTCCCTGTATGACACACAGACGTAGTATGAGGACGTTCCATGTATGACACACAGACGTAGTATGAGGACGTTCCCTGTATGACACACAGACGTAGTATGAGGACGTTCCCTGTATGACACACAAACGTAGTATGAGGACGTTCCCTGTATGACACACAGACGTAGTATGAGGACGTTCCATGTATGACACACAGACATAGTATGAGGACGTTCCGTGTATGACACACAGACGTAGTATGAGGACGTTCCCTGTATGACACACAGACGTAGTATGACGTTCCATGTATGACACACAGACGTAGTATGAGGACGTTCCCTGTATGACACACAGACGTAGTATGAGGACGTTCCCTGTATGACACACAGACGTAGTATAAGGACGTTCCCTGTATGACACACAGACGTAGTATAAGGACGTTCCCTGTATGACACACAGACGTAGTATGAGGACGTTCCATGTATGACACACAGACGTAGTATGAGGACGTACCCTGTATGACACACAGACGTAGTATGAGGACGTTCCATGTATGACACACAGACATAGTATGAGGACGTTCCGCGTATGACACACAGACGTAGAATGAGGACGTTCCATGTATGACACACAGACGTAGTATGAGGACGTTCCATGTATGACACACAGACGTAGTATGAGGACGTTCCATGTATGACACACAGACGTAGTATGAGGACATTCCCTGTATGACACACAGACGTAGTATGAGGACGTTCCATGTATGACACACAGACGTAGTATGACGTTCCGTGTATGACACACAGACGTAGTATGAGGACGTTCCATGTATGACACACAGACGTAGTATGAGGACGTTCCCTGTATGACACACAGACGTAGTATGAGGACGTTCCATGTATGACACACAGACGTAGTATGACGTTCCATGTATGACACACAGACGTAGTATGAGGACGTTCCATGTATGACACACAGACGTAGTATGAGGACGTTCCCTGTATGACACACAGACGTAGTATGAGGACGTTCCATGTATGACACACAGACGTAGTATGAGGACGTTCCATGTATGACACACAGACGTAGTATGAGGACGTTCCATGTATGACACACAGACGTAGTATGAGGAAGTTCCATGTATGACACACAGACGTAGTATGAGGACGTTCCGTGTATGACACACAGACGTAGTATGACGTTCTGTGTATGACACACAGACGTAGTATGAGGACGTTCCCTGTATGACACACAGACGTAGTATGAGGACGTTCCATGTATGACACACAGACGTAGTATGACGTTCCGCGTATGACACGACACAGACGTAGTATGAGGACGTTCCGCGTATGACACACAGACGTAGTATGACGTTCCCTGTATGACACACAGACGTAGTATGAGGACGTTCCCTGTATGACACACAGACGTAGTATGAGGACGTTCCATGTATGACACACAGACGTAGTATGAGGACGTTCCCTGTATGACACACAGACGTAGTATGAGGACGTTCCATGTATGACACACAGACGTAGTATGAGGACGTTCCATGTATGACACACAGACGTAGTATGACGTTCCCTGTATGACACACAGACGTAGTATGAGGACGTTCCCTGTATGACACACAGACGTAGTATGAGGACGTTCCCTGTATGACACACAGACGTAGTATGAGGACGTTCCATGTATGACACACAGACGTAGTATGACGTTCCGTGTATGACACACAGACGTAGTATGAGGACGTTCCATGTATGACACACAGACGTAGTATGAGGACGTTCCGTGTATGACACACAGATGTAGTATGAGGACGTTCCGTGTATGACACACAGACGTAGTATGACGTTCCATGTATGACACACAGACGTAGTATGAGGACGTTCCCTGTATGACACACAGACGTAGTATGAGGACGTTCCATGTATGACACACAGACGTAGTATGAGGACGTTCCATGTATGACACACAGACGTAGTATGAGGACGTTCCGTGTATGACACACAGACGTAGTATGAGGACGTTCCATGTATGACACACAGACGTAGTATGAGGACGTTCCCTGTATGACACACAGACGTAGTATGAGGACGTTCCCTGTATGACACACAGACGTAGTATGAGGACGTTCCGTGTATGACACACAGACGTAGTATGAGGACGTTCCATGTATGACACACAGACGTAGTATGAGGACGTTCCATGTATGACACACAGACGTAGTATGAGGACGTTCCGTGTATGACACACAGACGTAGTATGAGGACGTTCCATGTATGACACACAGACGTAGTATGACGTTCCATGTATGACACACAGACGTAGTATGAGGAAGTTCCGTGTATGACACACAGACGTAGTATGACGTTCCATGTATGACACACAGACGTAGTATGAGGACGTTCCATGTATGACACACAGACGTAGTATGAGGACGTTCCATGTATGACACACAGACGTAGTATGAGGACGTTCCATGTATGACACACAGACGTAGTATGAGGACGTTCCATGTATGACACACAGACGTAGTATGAGGACATTCCCTGTATGACACACAGACGTAGTATAAGGACGTTCCCTGTATGACACACAGACGTAGTATGAGGACGTTCCATGTATGACACACAGACGTAGTATGAGGACGTTCCATGTATGACACACAGACGTAGTATGAGGACGTTCCATGTATGACACACAGACGTAGTATGAGGACGCTCCATGTAAGACACACAGACGTAGTATGAGGACGTTCCATGTATGACACACAGACGTAGTATGAGGACGTTCCGTGTATGACACAGACGTAGTATGAGGACGTTCCATGTATGACACACAGACGTAGTATGACGTTCCGTGTATGACACACAGACGTAGTATGAGGACGTTCCATGTATGACACACAGACGTAGTATGAGGACGTTCCATGTATGACACACAGACGTAGTATGAAGACGTTCCATGTATGACACACAGACGTAGTATGAGGACGTTCCGTGTATGACACACAGACGTAGTATGACGTTCCGTGTATGACACACAGACGTAGTATGAGGACGTTCCCTGTATGACACACAGACGTAGTATGAGGACGTTCCATGTATGACACACAGACGTAGTATGACGTTCCGCGTATGACACGACACAGACGTAGTATGAGGACGTTCCGCGTATGACACACAGACGTAGTATGACGTTCCGCGTATGACACACAGACGTAGTATGAGGACGTTCCGTGTATGACACACAGACGTAGTATGAGGACGTTCCATGTATGACACACAGACGTAGTATGACGTTCCGCGTATGACACGACACAGACGTAGTATGAGGACGTTCCATGTATGACACACAGACGTAGTATGACGTTCCGCGTATGACACACAGACGTAGTATGACGTTCCATGTATGACACACAGACGTAGTATAAGGACGTTCCCTGTATGACACACAGACGTAGTATGAGGACGTTCCCTGTATGACACACAGACGTAGTATGAGGACGTTCCCTGTATGACACACAGACGTAGTATGAGGACGTTCCATGTATGACACACAGACGTAGTATGAGGACGTTCCATGTATGACACACAGACATAGTATGAGGACGTTCCGTGTATGACACACAGACGTAGTATGAGGACGTTCCATGTATGACACACAGACGTAGTATGAGGACGTTCCATGTATGACACACAGACGTAGTATGAGGACGTTCCATGTATGACACACAGACGTAGTATGAGGACATTCCCTGTATGACACACAGACGTAGTATGAGGACGTTCCATGTATGACACACAGACGTAGTATGAGGACGTTCCATGTATGACACACAGACGTAGTATGAGGACGTTCCCTGTATGACACACAGACGTAGTATGAGGACGTTCCATGTATGACACACAGACATAGTATGAGGACGTTCCGCGTATGACACACAGACGTAGTATGAGGACGTTCCATGTATGACACACAGACGTAGTATGACGTTCCGCGTATGACACGACACAGACGTAGTATGAGGACGTTCCATGTATGACACACAGACGTAGTATGACGTTCCGCGTATGACACACAGACGTAGTATGACGTTCCATGTATGACACACAGACGTAGTATAAGGACGTTCCCTGTATGACACACAGACGTAGTATGAGGACGTTCCCTGTATGACACACAGACGTAGTATGAGGACGTTCCCTGTATGACACACAGACGTAGTATGAGGACGTTCCATGTATGACACACAGACGTAGTATGAGGACGTTCCATGTATGACACACAGACATAGTATGAGGACGTTCCGTGTATGACACACAGACGTAGTATGAGGACGTTCCATGTATGACACACAGACGTAGTATGAGGACGTTCCATGTATGACACACAGACGTAGTATGAGGACGTTCCATGTATGACACACAGACGTAGTATGAGGACGTTCCATGTATGACACACAGACGTAGTATGAGGACATTCCCTGTATGACACACAGACGTAGTATGAGGACGTTCCATGTATGACACACAGACGTAGTATGAAAACGTTCCATGTATGACACACAGACGTAGTATGAGGACATTCCCTGTATGACACACAGACGTAGTATGAGGACGTTCCATGTATGACACACAGACGTAGTATGAGGACGTTCCCTGTATGACACACAGACGTAGTATGAGGACGTTCCATGTATGACACACAGACGTAGTATGGAGGACGTTCCATGTATGACACACAGACGTAGTATGACGTTCCCTGTATGACACACAGACGTAGTATGAGGACGTTCCCTGTATGACACACAGACGTAGTATGACGTTCCGTGTATGACACACAGACGTAGTATGAGGACGTTCCCTGTATGACACACAGACGTAGTATGAGGACGTTCCATGTATGACACACAGACGTAGTATGACGTTCCATGTATGACACACAGACGTAGTATGAGGACGTTCCATGTATGACACACAGACGTAGTATGAGGACGTTCCGTGTATGACACACAGACGTAGTATGAGGACGTTCCATGTATGACACACAGACGTAGTATGAGGACGTTCCATGTATGACACACAGACGTAGTATGAGGACGTTCCCTGTATGACACACAGACGTAGTATGAGGACGTTCCGTGTATGACACACAGACGTAGTATGAGGACGTTCCGCGTATGACACACAGACGTAGTATGAGGACGTTCCATGTATGACACACAGACGTAGTATGAGGACGTTCCATGTATGACACACAGACGTAGTATGAGGACGTTCCCTGTATGACACACAGACGTAGTATGAGGACGTTCCATGTATGACACACAGACGTAGTATGAAGACGTTCCCTGTATGACACACAGACGTAGTATGAGGACGTTCCGTGTATGACACACAGACGTAGTATGACGTTCCATGTATGACACACCGACGTAGTATGAGGACGTTCCATGTATGACACACAGACGTAGTATGAGGACGTTCCATGTATGACACACAGACGTATTATGACGTTCCCTGTATGACACACAGACGTATTATGACGTTCCCTGTATGACACACAGACGTAGTATGAGGACGTTCCATGTATGACACACAGACGTAGTATGAGGACGTTCCATGTATGACACACAGACGTAGTATGAGGACGTTCCCTGTATGACACACAGACGTAGTATGGCGTTCCCTGTATGACACACAGACGTAGTATGAGGACGTTCCTTGTATGACACACAGGCGTAGTATGAGGACGTTCCATGTATGACACACAGACGTAGTATGAGGACGTTCCATGTATGACACACAGACGTAGTATGACACACAGACGTAGTATGAGGACGTTCCATGTATGACACACAGACGTAGTATGAGGACGTTCCATGTATGACACACAGACGTAGTATGAGGACGTTCCATGTATGACACACAGACGTAGTATGACACACAGACGTAGTATGAGGACGTTCCCTGTATGACACACAGACGTAGTATGAGGACGTTCCCTGTATGACACACAGACGTAGTATGACGTTCCATGTATGACACACAGACGTAGTATGAGGACGTTCCGTGTATGACACACAGACGTAGTATGAGGACGTTCCGTGTATGACACAGACGTAGTATGAGGACGTTCCATGTATGACACACAGACGTAGTATGAGGACGTTCCATGTATGACACACAGACGTAGATTGAGGACGTTCCGTGTATGACACACAGACGTAGTATGACGTTCCGTGTATGACACACAGACGTAGTATGAGGACGTTCCCTGTATGACACACAGACGTAGTATGAGGACGTTCCCTGTATGACACACAGACGTAGTATGAGGACGTTCCATGTATGACACACAGACGTAGTATGAGGACGTTCCGTGTATGACACACAGACGTAGTATGAGGACGTTCCCTGTATGACACACAGACGTAGTATGAGGACGTTCCGTGTATGACACACAGACGTAGTATGACGTTCCCTGTATGACACACAGACGTAGTATGAGGACGTTCCATGTATGACACACAGACGTAGTATGAGGACGTTCCGGGTATGACACACAGACGTAGTATGAGGACGTTCCATGTATGACACACAGACGTAGTATGACGTTCCCTGTATGACACACATACGTAGTATGAGGACGTTCCGCGTTTGACACACAGACGTAGTATGAGGACGTTCCATGTATGACACACAGACGTAGTATGACGTTCCGTGTATGACACACAGACGTAGTATGAGGACGTTCCATGTATGACACACAGACGTAGTATGAGGACGTTCCATGTATGACACACAGACGTAGTATGACGTTCCGTGTATGACACACAGACGTAGTATGAGGACGTTCCATGTATGACACACAGACGTAGTATGAGGACGTTCCATGTATGACACACAGACGTAGTATGAGGACGTTCCATGTATGACACACAGACGTAGTATGAGGACGTTCCATGTATGACACACAGACGTAGTATGAGGACGTTCCCTGTATGACACACAGACGTAGTATGAGGACGTTCCCTGTATGACACACAGACGTAGTATGAGGACGTTCCATGTATGACACACAGACGTAGTATGAGGACGTTCCGCGTATGACACACAGACGTAGTATGAGGACGTTCCATGTATGACACACAGACGTAGTATGAGGACGTTCCATGTATGACACACAGACGTAGTATGAGGACGTTCCATGTATGACACACAGACGTAGTATGAGGACGTTCCATGTATGACACACAGACGTAGTATGAGGACGTTCCGCGTATGACACACAGACGTAGTATGAGGACGTTCCATGTATGACACACAGACGTAGTATGAGGACGTTCCATGTATGACACACATACGTAGTATGAGGACGTTCCGCGTTTGACACACAGACGTAGTATGAGGACGTTCCATGTATGACACACAGACGTAGTATGACGTTCCGTGTATGACACACAGACGTAGTATGAGGACGTTCCATGTATGACACACAGACGTAGTATGAGGACGTTCCATGTATGACACACAGACGTAGTATGACGTTCCGTGTATGACACACAGACGTAGTATGAGGACGTTCCATGTATGACACACAGACGTAGTATGAGGACGTTCCATGTATGACACACAGACGTAGTATGAGGACGTTCCATGTATGACACACAGACGTAGTATGAGGACGTTCCCTGTATGACACACAGACGTAGTATGAGGACGTTCCATGTATGACACACAGACGTAGTATGACGTTCCCTGTATGACACACAGACGTAGTATGAGGACGTTCCGTGTATGACACACAGACGTAGTATGAGGACGTTCCATGTATGACACACAGACGTAGTATGAGGACGTTCCCTGTATGACACACAGACGTAGTATGACGTTCCCTGTATGACACACAGACGTAGTATGAGGACGTTCCATGTATGACACACAGACGTAGTATGAGGACGTTCCCTGTATGACACACAGACGTAGTATGAGGACGTTCCCTGTATGACACACAGACGTAGAACGAGGACGTTCCATGTATGACACACAGACGTAGTATGAGGACGTTCCATGTATGACACACAGACGTAGTATGACGTTCCGTGTATGACACACAGACGTAGTATGAGGACGTTCCATGTATGACACACAGACGTAGTATGAGGACGTTCCCTGTATGACACACAGACGTAGTATGAGGACGTTCCATGTATGACACACAGACGTAGTATGAGGACGTTCCCTGTATGACACACAGACGTAGTATGACGTTCCATGTATGACACACAGACGTAGTATGAGGACGTTCCCTGTATGACACACAGACGTAGTATGAGGACGTTCCGTGTATGACACACAGACGTAGTATGACGTTCCGTGTATGACACACAGACGTAGTATGAGGACGTTCCCTGTATGACACACAGACGTAGTATGAGGACGTTCCGTGTATGACACACAGACGTAGTATGACGTTCCGCGTATGACACACAGACGTAGTATGACGTTCCATGTATGACACACAGACGTAGTATGAGGACGTTCCCTGTATGACACACAGACGTAGTATGAGGACGTTCCGTGTATGACACACAGACGTAGTATGACGTTCCGCGTATGACACACAGACGTAGTATGACGTTCCATGTATGACACACAGACGTAGTATGAGGACGTTCCCTGTATGACACACAGACGTAGTATGAGGACGTTCCCTGTATGACACACAGACGTAGTATGAGGACGTTCCCTGTATGCCACAAAGACGTAGTACGAGGACGTTCCATGTATGACACACAGACGTAGTATGAGGACGTTCCATGTATGACACACAGACGTAGTATGAGGACGTTCCCTGTATGCCACACAGACGTAGTACGAGGACGTTCCCTGTATGACACACAGACGTAGTATGAGGACGTTCCATGTATGACACACAGACGTAGTATGACACACAGACGTAGTATGAGGACGTTCCATGTATGACACACAGATGTAGTATGAGGACGTTCCATGTATGACACACAGACGTAGTATGACGTTCCATGTATGACACACAGACGTAGTATGAGGACGTTCCGTGTATGACACACAGACGTAGTATGACGTTCCATGTATGACACACAGACGTAGTATGAGGACGTTCCGTGTATGACACACAGACGTAGTATGAGGACGTTCCCTGTATGACACACAGGCGTAGTATGAGGACGTTCCGTGTATGACACACAGACGTAGTATGAGGACGTTCCCTGTATGACACACAGACGTAGTATGAGGACGTTCCATGTATGACACACAGACGTAGTATGGAGGACGTTCCATGTATGACACACAGACGTAGTATGAGGACGTTCCATGTATGACACACAGACGTAGTATGAGGATGTTCCATGTATGACACACAGACGTAGTATGAGGACGTTCCGTGTATGACACACAGACGTAGTATGAGGACGTTCCCTGTATGACACACAGACGTAGTATGAGGACGTTCCATGTATGACACACAGACGTAGTATGAGGACGTTCCATGTATGACACACAGACGTAGTATGAGGACGTTCCGTGTATGACACACAGACGTAGTATGAGGACGTTCCCTGTATGACACACAGACGTAGAATGAGGACGTTCCCTGTATGACACACAGACGTAGAATGAGGACGTTCCATGTATGACACACAGACGTAGTATGAGGACGTTCCCTGTATGACACACAGACGTAGTATGAGGACGTTCCGCGTATGACACACAGACGTAGTATGAGGACGTTCCATGTATGACACACAGACGTAGTATGAGGACGTTCCTTGTATGACACACAGGCGTAGTATGAGGACGTTCCATGTATGACACACAGACGTAGTATGAGGACGTTCCATGTATGACACACAGACGTAGTATGACACACAGACGTAGTATGAGGACGTTCCCTGTATGACACACAGACGTAGTATGAGGACGTTCCCTGTATGACACACAGACGTAGTATGACGTTCCATGTATGACACACAGACGTAGTATGAGGACGTTCCGTGTATGACACACAGACGTAGTATGAGGACGTTCCGTGTATGACACAGACGTAGTATGAGGACGTTCCATGTATGACACACAGACGTAGTATGAGGACGTTCCATGTATGACACACAGACGTAGAATGAGGACGTTCCGTGTATGACACACAGACGTAGTATGACGTTCCGTGTATGACACACAGACGTAGTATGAGGACGTTCCCTGTATGACACACAGACGTAGTATGAGGACGTTCCCTGTATGACACACAGACGTAGTATGAGGACGTTCCATGTATGACACACAGACGTAGTATGAGGACGTTCCGTGTATGACACACAGACGTAGTATGAGGACGTTCCCTGTATGACACACAGACGTAGTATGAGGACGTTCCGTGTATGACACACAGACGTAGTATGACGTTCCCTGTATGACACACAGACGTAGTATGAGGACGTTCCATGTATGACACACAGACGTAGTATGAGGACGTTCCGGGTATGACACACAGACGTAGTATGAGGACGTTCCATGTATGACACACAGACGTAGTATGACGTTCCCTGTATGACACACATACGTAGTATGAGGACGTTCCGCGTTTGACACACAGACGTAGTATGAGGACGTTCCATGTATGACACACAGACGTAGTATGACGTTCCGTGTATGACACACAGACGTAGTATGACGTTCCATGTATGACACACAGACGTAGTATGAGGACGTTCCATGTATGACACACAGACGTAGTATGAGGACGTTCCATGTATGACACACAGACGTAGTATGACGTTCCGTGTATGACACACAGACGTAGTATGAGGACGTTCCATGTATGACACACAGACGTAGTATGAGGACGTTCCATGTATGACACACAGACGTAGTATGAGGACGTTCCATGTATGACACACAGACGTAGTATGAGGACGTTCCCTGTATGACACACAGACGTAGTATGAGGACGTTCCATGTATGACACACAGACGTAGTATGAGGACGTTCCATGTATGACACACAGACGTAGTATGAGGACGTTCCATGTATGACACACAGACGTAGTATGAGGACGTTCCGCGTATGACACACAGACGTAGTATGAGGACGTTCCATGTATGACACACAGACGTAGTATGACGTTCCCTGTATGACACACAGACGTAGTATGAGGACGTTCCGTGTATGACACACAGACGTAGTATGAGGACGTTCCATGTATGACACACAGACGTAGTATGAGGACGTTCCCTGTATGACACACAGACGTAGTATGACGTTCCCTGTATGACACACAGACGTAGTATGAGGACGTTCCATGTATGACACACAGACGTAGTATGAGGACGTTCCCTGTATGACACACAGACGTAGTATGAGGACGTTCCCTGTATGACACACAGACGTAGAACGAGGACGTTCCATGTATGACACACAGACGTAGTATGAGGACGTTCCATGTATGACACACAGACGTAGTATGACGTTCCGTGTATGACACACAGACGTAGTATGAGGACGTTCCATGTATGACACACAGACGTAGTATGAGGACGTTCCCTGTATGACACACAGACGTAGTATGAGGACGTTCCATGTATGACACACAGACGTAGTATGAGGACGTTCCCTGTATGACACACAGACGTAGTATGACGTTCCATGTATGACACACAGACGTAGTATGAGGACGTTCCCTGTATGACACACAGACGTAGTATGAGGACGTTCCGTGTATGACACACAGACGTAGTATGACGTTCCGTGTATGACACACAGACGTAGTATGAGGACGTTCCCTGTATGACACACAGACGTAGTATGAGGACGTTCCGTGTATGACACACAGACGTAGTATGACGTTCCGCGTATGACACACAGACGTAGTATGACGTTCCATGTATGACACACAGACGTAGTATGAGGACGTTCCCTGTATGACACACAGACGTAGTATGAGGACGTTCCGTGTATGACACACAGACGTAGTATGACGTTCCGCGTATGACACACAGACGTAGTATGACGTTCCATGTATGACACACAGACGTAGTATGAGGACGTTCCCTGTATGACACACAGACGTAGTATGAGGACGTTCCCTGTATGACACACAGACGTAGTATGAGGACGTTCCCTGTATGCCACACAGACGTAGTACGAGGACGTTCCATGTATGACACACAGACGTAGTATGAGGACGTTCCATGTATGACACACAGACGTAGTATGAGGACGTTCCCTGTATGCCACACAGACGTAGTACGAGGACGTTCCCTGTATGACACACAGACGTAGTATGAGGACGTTCCATGTATGACACACAGACGTAGTATGACACACAGACGTAGTATGAGGACGTTCCATGTATGACACACAGATGTAGTATGAGGACGTTCCATGTATGACACACAGACGTAGTATGACGTTCCATGTATGACACACAGACGTAGTATGAGGACGTTCCGTGTATGACACACAGACGTAGTATGAGGACGTTCCCTGTATGACACACAGGCGTAGTATGAGGACGTTCCGTGTATGACACACAGACGTAGTATGAGGACGTTCCCTGTATGACACACAGACGTAGTATGAGGACGTTCCATGTATGACACACAGACGTAGTATGGAGGACGTTCCATGTATGACACACAGACGTAGTATGAGGACGTTCCATGTATGACACACAGACGTAGTATGAGGATGTTCCATGTATGACACACAGACGTAGTATGAGGACGTTCCGTGTATGACACACAGACGTAGTATGAGGACGTTCCCTGTATGACACACAGACGTAGTATGAGGACGTTCCATGTATGACACACAGACGTAGTATGAGGACGTTCCATGTATGACACACAGACGTAGTATGAGGACGTTCCGTGTATGACACACAGACGTAGTATGAGGACGTTCCCTGTATGACACACAGACGTAGAATGAGGACGTTCCCTGTATGACACACAGACGTAGAATGAGGACGTTCCATGTATGACACACAGACGTAGTATGAGGACGTTCCCTGTATGACACACAGACGTAGTATGAGGACGTTCCGCGTATGACACACAGACGTAGTATGAGGACGTTCCATGTATGACACACAGACGTAGTATGAGGACGTTCCATGTATGACACACAGACGTAGTATGGAGGACGTTCCATGTATGACACACAGACGTAGTATGAGGACGTTCCATGTATGACACACAGACGTAGTATGAGGACGTTCCCTGTATGACACACAGACGTAGTATGAGGACGTTCCATGTATGACACACAGACGTAGTATGAGGACGTTCCATGTATGACACACAGACGTAGTATGAGGACGTTCCATGTATGACACACAGACGTAGTATGAGGACGTTCCCTGTATGACACACAGACGTAGTATGAGGACGTTCCATGTATGACACACAGACGTAGTATGAGGACGTTCCGTGTATGACACACAGACGTAGTATGAGGACGTTCCCTGTATGACACACAGACGTAGAATGAGGACGTTCCCTGTATGACACACAGACGTAGAATGAGGACGTTCCCTGTATGACACACAGACGTAGAATGAGGACGTTCCATGTATGACACACAGACGTAGTACGAGGACGTTCCATGTATGACACACAGACGTAGAATGAGGACGTTCCATGTATGACACACAGACGTAGTACGAGGACGTTCCATGTATGACACACAGACGTAGTATGAGGACGTTCCCTGTATGACACACAGACGTAGTACGAGGACGTTCCATGTATGACACACAGACGTAGTATGAGGACGTTCCCTGTATGACACACAGACGTAGAATGAGGACGTTCCATGTATGACACACAGACGTAGTACGAGGACGTTCCATGTATGACACACAGACGTAGTATGAGGACGTTCCCTGTATGACACACAGACGTAGTATGAGGACGTTCCATGTATGACACACAGATGTAGTATGAGGACGTTCCATGTATGACACACAGACGTAGTATGAGGACGTTCCATGTATGACACACAGACGTAGTATGGAGGACGTTCCATGTATGACACACAGACGTAGTATGAGGACGTTCCATGTATGACACACAGACGTAGTATGAGGACGTTCCATGTATGACACACAGACGTAGTATGAGGACGTTCCATGTATGACACACAGACGTAGTATGAGGACGTTCCATGTATGACACACAGACGTACTATGAGGACGTTCCATGTATGACACACAGACGTAGTATGAGGACGTTCCGTGTATGACACACAGACGTAGTATGAGGACGTTCCATGTATGACACACAGACGTACTATGAGGACGTTCCATGTGTGACACACAGACGTAGAATGAGGACGTTCCCTGTATGACACACAGACGTAGTATGAGGACGTTCCGTGTATGACACACAGACGTAGTATGAGGACGTTCCGTGTATGACACACAGACATAGTATGAGGACGTTCCGTGTATGACACACAGACGTAGTATGAGGACGTTCCCTGTATGACACACAGACGTAGTATGAGGACGTTCCGCGTATGACACACAGACGTAGTATGAGGACGTTCCATGTATGACACACAGACGTAGTATGAGGACGTTCCCTGTATGACACACAGACGTAGTATGAGGACGTTCCATGTATGACACACAGACGTAGTATGAGGACGTTCCCTGTATGACACACAGACGTAGTATGAGGACGTTCCGTGTATGACACACAGACGTAGTATGAGGACGTTCCATGTATGACACACAGACGTAGTATGAGGACGTTCCGTGTATGACACACAGACGTAGTATGAGGACGTTCCGTGTATGACACACAGACATAGTATGAGGACGTTCCGTGTATGACACACAGACGTAGTATGAGGACGTTCCCTGTATGACACACAGACGTAGTATGAGGACGTTCCGCGTATGACACACAGACGTAGTATGAGGACGTTCCATGTATGACACATATAAAAATATATATAATGACAATGAATATGAGGGAGCTATAAAAAACGTGACGTCATTTGGCCGGTGTATGACGTCACAGTGGTGATCACAGACCTGTCCGTCCATGCGGCGCCCCGTCTCCGGTCACGCTCTCCCCCCAGGAGGACATCGCCCCGCCTCCTCTTCTTCTCCCCGACTGACCCGCGACCAGCTCTCTGCATCCAGGTAACGCGCAGGACGCGCCCCCGGCCAATCGGAGCCGTCGGCGGGCGTGGCCCTGAGGGCCCTGCGAGGCCCACGTGGCGGTGAGGTGTGACTGACGTCACGAGGAGCCTCGTGCGAGGCGAGCGGTTTCCCGCCTGCTGTGAACGCGCGAGGAACACCCACGTGACCCGGGAGGGTGTGAGGCGGGGAGGGGGCGTGTCCGTGTCCCCTCAGAGCGTTTTTCCAGTCAGAAGAGGAGCCGGTCGGTGTGTGCGGGGTCACCGCCGGGGGCTGGAGGTGATAATATACCGTGTGTGACCCCCTCCCACACAGACACACACAACTACCAGGGGTTTTGGCTATAGAACAGGAAATGAAGGGAAATCTTCCTATGGGGACACCGGTCTGCAGATTTCCTCACTTCTTCTGGAGGGATTTCCCCTTACTTCCTGTCGTTGCTATAAAACCGGAAGTGAGGGGAAATCTTTAAATGGGGACACTTCCTGTTACAGGACAGGAAGTGAAGGAAAATCTTTAAATGGGGACACCAGATCTGGGATTTCCTCTCACCCCCTGCTTTGGCTCTGGGACAGGAAGTGAAGGAAAACCCTCCTATGGGGGGCGTTTCCTCAATTCACTTCCTGTCCTAGAGCCAAACCAGGAAGTTAGGAAACCCAGAGGTGTCACCATAGGAGGATTTTCCTTCACTTCCTGTCCCAGAGCCAAAACAGGAAGTTAGGAAACCCAGAGGTGTCTCCATAGGAAGATTTTCCTTCACTTCCTGTCCCAGAGCCAAAACAGGAAGTGAGGAAACCCAGAGGTGTCACCATAGGAGGTTTTCCTTCACTTCCTGTCCCAGAGCCAAACCAGAAAGTTAGGAAACCCAGAGGTGTCACCATAGGAGGATTTTCCTTCACTTCCTGTCCCAGAGCCAAAACAGGAAGTGAGGAAACCCAGAGGTGTCACCATAGGAGGTTTTCCTTCACTTCCTGTCCCAGAGCCAAACCAGAAAGTTAGGAAACCCAGAGGTGTCCCCATAGGAGGATTTTCCTTCACTTCCTGTCCCAGAGCCAAACCAGAAAGTTAGGAAACCCAGAGGTGTCACCATAGGAGGATTTTCCTTCACTTCCTGTCCCAGAGCCAAAACAGGAAGTGAGGAAACCCAGAGGTGTCACCATAGGAGGATTTTCCTTCACTTCCTGTCCCAGAGCCAAAACAGGAAGTTAGGAAACCCAGAGGTGTCACCATAGGAGGTTTTCCTTCACTTCCTGTCCCAGAGCCAAACCAGAAAGTTAGGAAACCCAGAGGTGTCACCATAGGAGGTTTTCCTTCACTTCCTGTCCCAGAGCCAAACCAGAAAGTTAGGAAACCCAGAGGTGTCACCATAGGAGGATTTTCCTTCACTTCCTGTCCCAGAGCCAAAACAGGAAGTGAGGAAACCCAGAGGTGTCACCATAGGAGGATTTTCCTTCACTTCCTGTCCCAGAGCCAAACCAGAAAGTTAGGAAACCCAGAGGTGTCACCATAGGAGGTTTTCCTTCACTTCCTGTCCCAGAGCCAAACCAGAAAGTTAGGAAACACCTAAGTGTCACCATAGGAGGATTTTCCTTCACTTCCTGTCCCAGAGCCAAAACAGGAAGTTAGGAAACCCAGAGGTGTCACCATAGGAGGATTTTCCTTCACTTCCTGTCCCAGAGCCAAACCAGAAAGTTAGGAAACCCAGAGGTGTCACCATAGGAGGTTTTCCTTCACTTCCTGTCCCAGAGCCAAACCAGAAAGTTAGGAAACACCTAAGTGTCACCATAGGAGGATTTTCCTTCACTTCCTGTCCCAGAGCCAAAACAGGAAGTTAGGAAACCCAGAGGTGTCACCATAGGAGGATTTTCCTTCACTTCCTGTCCCAGATCCAAAACAGGAAGTGAGGAAACCCCCAGGTGTCCCCAGAGGAAGATTTTCCTTTTCTTCCTGTCCCAGAGCCAAACCAGAAAGTTAGGAAACCCAGAGGTGTCACCATAGGAGGTTTTCCTTCACTTCCTGTCCCAGAGCCAAACCAGAAAGTTAGGAAACCCAGAGGTGTCACCATAGGAGATTTTCCTTCACTTCCTGTCCCAGAGCCAAAACAGGAAGTTAGGAAACCCAGAGGTGTCACCATAGGAGGATTTTCCTTCACTTCCTGTCCCAGATCCAAAACAGGAAGTGAGGAAACCCCCAGGTGTCCCCAGAGGAAGATTTTCCTTTTCTTCCTGTCCCAGAGCCAAAACAGGAAGTGAGGAAACCCAGAGGTGTCACCATAGGAGGATTTTCCTTCACTTCCTGTCCCAGAGCCAAAACAGGAAGTGAGGAAACCCAGAGGTGTCACCATAGGAGGTTTTCCTTCACTTCCTGTCCCAGAGCCAAACCAGAAAGTTAGGAAACCCAGAGGTGTCACCATAGGAGGATTTTCCTTCACTTCCTGTCCCAGAGCCAAACCAGGAAGTTAGGAAACACCTAAGTGTCACCATAGGAGGATTTTCCTTCACTTCCTGTCCCAGATCCAAAACAGGAAGTGAGGAAACCCCCAGGTGTCCCCAGAGGAAGATTTTCCTTTTCTTCCTGTCCCAGAGCCAAAACAGGAAGTGAGGAAACCCCCAGGTGTCCCCAGAGGAAGATTTTCCTTTTCTTCCTGTCCCAGAGCCAAAACAGGAAGTGAGGAAACCCCCAGGTGTCCCCATAGGAAGATTTTCCTCTTCCTGTCCCAAAACAGGAGAGAAAATCTTCCTATCGGGACACCTGAGGGGTTTCCTAGATTTCCTGTTTTGGCTCTGGGACAGGAAGTGAAGGGAAATCTTCCTATGGGGACACCAGTTGTGGCGACAATCAGTGAGATTTTCTCTCACCTTTCACTTCCTGTATTTATTTATTTTTTTGCAAAGAAACAGGAAGTGAAGAAAAATCTTTCACTGGGGACACAAGTCCTGGTGACAACCGGAATTTTTTCACTTCCTGCTGTGGATATAGGACAGGAAATGAAGGGGGAACTTCACCTGGGGGACACAAGTTCTGGTGACACCCAGGAATTATCTCACTTTGGAGGGATCTCCTCCCACTTCCTGTTTTGGATACGGAACAGGAAGTGAAGAAAAATCTTCAACTGGGGACACTAGTTCTGGTGAGAACTGGAGATTTCCTCTCACTTCCCACACTGGCTATATGACAGGAAATGAGGGAACAACTTGGAATGGGGACACTAGTAACGATGACAGGCATTTTCTCTCCCATAGGGAGATTTTCTCACTTACCGTTGTTGCCATGGAACAGGACGTGAAGGAAAAAGCTCCCAATGGGGACACAAGTTCTTGTGACACCCAGGGATTTCCCTAATTTGGTAGGATTTCCTCCCACTTCCTGTTTTGGCTGTGGGACAGGAAGTGAAGGAAAATCTTCCTATGGGGACACTAGTTCTGGGGACTTCCTCTTTCTTTGGAGAGACTTTCTCACTTCCTGTTGTTGCTGTGGGCCAGGAAGTTCTTTGGTGACAACCAGGGATTTCCTCTCGCTTTGTGGGATTTCACTTCCTGTTTCGGTTACAGGACAGGAAATGAAGGAAAGCCTTCGACTGAGGACACCAGATCTCACTTCCTGTTGTTGCTATGAGACAGGAAGTGAAGGGAAATCATCAAATAGGGACAATAGTTCTGGTGACAACCGGGGCTGGGGGATTTTCTCTCACTTCCTGCTTTGGATATAAAACAGGAAGTGAAGAAAAATATTTGACTGGGGACACTAGTTCTGGTGACAACCAGAGATTTCCTCTCGCTCGGTGGGATTTCACTTCCTGTTTCGGTTACAGGACAGGAAATGAAGGAAAGCCTTCGACTGGGGACACCAGATCTGGTAAAAAAAAACAGGAATTCCCCCCCATTGTGGAGAGATTCCCTCTCGCTTCCTGTTTTGGCCATGAGACAGGAAGTGAAGGGAAATATTTGAATGGGGACAGTAGTTCTGGTGACAACTGAGGATTTCCTCTCACTTGAGAATATTTTCTCGCCTTCTGCTGCTGTGGCTACAGTGACAGGAAATGAGAACAAATCTACCAACGGGGACACCAGTTCCAGTGACTACCAGGGATTCCCCTACTTTGGAGGGATTTCCTCTCACTTCCTGTTGTTGCTATGAGACAGGAAGTGGAGGGAAATCATCAAAAAGGGACAAGAGTGCTGGTGACAACCGGGGGGGGGGGGATTTTCTCTCACTTCCTGTTGTTGCTATGAGACAGGAAGTGAAGGAAAATCATCAAATAGGGACAATAGTTCTGCTGACATCCGGGGGGGATTTTCTTTCACTTCCTGCTTTGGATATGAAACAGGAAGTGAAGAAAAATATTTGACTGGGGACACTAGTTCTGGTGACAACCAGGGATTTCCTCTCGCTCGGTGGGATTTCACTTCCTGTTGCTGGTACAGGACAGGAAATGAAGGAAAGCCTTCGACTGGGGACACCAGATCTGGTAAAAAACAAGAAACTCCCCCCCCCCCATTGTGGAGAGATTCCCTCTCGCTTCCTGTTTTGGCCATGAGACAGGAAGTGAAGGGAAATATTTGAATGGGGACAGTAGTTCTGGTGACAACCGGGGATTCCCCCCCCCCTCTTCCTGCTGTGGCTGTAGGACAGGAAATGAAGGGGGAATTTCAACTGTGGACACTGGTTCTGATGACACACAGGGATTCCTCATTTTGGAGGGTTTTCCTCTCACTTCCTGTTTTGGATATGGCACAGGAACTGAAGAAAAATCTACTGGGGACACCGGTTCTGGTGACAACTAGGGATTTCTTCTTATTTGGAGGGTTTTACTCGCTTCCTTGTTGTTGCTATGGACCAGGAAGTGAAGGGAAATCTTCAAATGGGGACACAAGTTCTGGTGACGACAGCGTATCCCCCCATCCTGCTCTGGCTATGGGACAGGAAGTGAAGGGAAATCTCTGAATGGGGACACTGGTGGCAAGGAGGGACAGCGTGGTGATCCCACTGACCACCAATGCCGGGGGTTTCTTGACACTCACAGTGGAGTGTGACGCCCTCTGAAGAGCGTTCAGCATTTGAATGGCTTTTCAGAGAGCATTTGACGGTCTCTTGGCCCGCCTGACAGGAAGTGAAGAAAAATCTTTTAATTGGGAAAGTTATGGTGACACCCGGGATTCCCTCACCTTGGAGGAACTTCCTCTCACCTGGAGGGGGTGGGGGGGGGGATTTTCTTCCTTCCTGTGTTGGCTATGGGACAGGAAGTGAAGGGATATTTTCATCTGGTGACAACTGGGGATCTCCTTTCTCCTCTCCATACTGAATACAAGTTCGCTTGGTGGCCCTGTAGGGGGTGCTGAGGGGCACTATGGAGGTCTGGCAGCTCTGTAGCAGGCTGGGGGGGGGGGGGGCACTGTGGGACCCTGTTGGAGGCTGGGGTCTTTTTGGAGGGCTGGAGGTCTTGCAGCAGGCTGGGGGGTACTGTGGGACACTGTTGGAGGCTGGGGGTACTATGGAGGTCTGGAGGTTCTGTAGTAGGCTGGGGGGTACTATGGGTCCCTGTTGGAGGCTGGGGGCACTATGGAGGTCTGGCAGCAGGCTGTAGGGCACTGTGGGACACTGTTGGAGGCTGGGGTCTTTTTGGAGGGCTGGAGGTCTTGCAGCAGGCTGGGGGGTACTGTGGGACACTGTTGGAGGCTGGGGGTACTATGGAGGTCTGGAGGTTCTGTAGTAGGCTGGGGGGTACTATGGGTCCCTGTTGGAGGCTGGGGGCACTATGGAGGTCTGGCAGCAGGCTGTAGGGCACTGTGGGACACTGTTGGAGGCTGGGGTCTTTATGGAGGGCTGGAGGTCTTGCAGCAGGCTGGGGGGTACTGTGGGACACTGTTGGAGGCTGGGGGTACTATGGAGGTCTGGAGGTTCTGTAGTAGGCTGGGGGGTACTATGGGTCCCTGTTGGAGGCTGGGGGCACTATGGAGGTCTGGCAGCAGGCTGTAGGGCACTGTGGGACACTGTTGGAGGCTGGGGTCTTTATGGAGGGCTGGAGGTCTTGCAGCAGGCTGGGGGGTACTGTGGGACACTGTTGGAGGCTGGGGGTACTATGGAGGTCTGGAGGTTCTGTAGTAGGCTGGGGGGTACTATGGGTCCCTGTTGGAGGCTGGGGGCACTATGGAGGTCTGGCAGCAGGCTGTAGGGCACTGTGGGACACTGTTGGAGGCTGGGGTCTTTATGGAGGGCTGGAGGTCTTGCAGCAGGCTGGGGGGCACTGTGGGACCCTGTTGGAGGCCGGGACACTATGGAGGGCTGGAGGTTCTGTAGCAGGATGGGGGGGGGGGCACTGCGGGCCCTTTTTTGGGGGCTGGGGGCTCTATGAGGGTCTGGCAGCTGTGCAGAAGGCTGGGGGTACTGTGGAGGGCTGGAGGTTATGTAGCAGGCTGGGGGGCACTGTGGGACCCTGTTGGAGGCTGGGGTCTTTATGGAGGGCTGGAGGTCTTGCAGCAGGCTGGGGGGCACTGTGGGACACTGTTGGAGGCTGGGGGTACTATGGAGGTCTGGAGGTTCTGTAGTAGGCTGGGGGGTACTATGGGACCCTGTTGGAGGCTGGGGGCACTATGGAGGTCTGGCAGCAGGCTGTAGGGCACTGTGGGACACTGTTGGAGGCTGGGGGTACTATGGAGGGCTGGAGGTTCTGTAGCAGGCTGGGGGGGCACTGTGGGACCCTGTTGGGGGCTGGGGGTACTATGGAGGGCTGGAGGTTCTGTAGCAGGCTGGGGGGGCACTGTGGGACACTGTTGGAGGCTGGGGGTACTATGGAGGGCTGGAGGTTCTGTAGCAGGCTGGGGGGGCACTGTGGGCCCTTTTTTGGGGGCTGGGGGCTCTATGAGGGTCTGGCAGCTGTGCAGAAGGCTGGGGGCCACTGTGGGACCCTGTTGGAGGCTGGGGGCACTATGGAAGTCCATGGGAGGTTGGGGTATCTGCAGCTGGCTGGAGGCCCAGGAAACTGGAGGCCATGGTCTCTTGGATGTGATGTCAGTCTACTGGGGCTGCTGACATCACATCCCGGCTGCGGGGCCCCCGCCGGCTCTCAGGGCTTTTGAATTTCCTCACAAGGAAGGATTTTGCGAGTAAACAACAAACATAAAATACGTTAAAGCTGAAGTCTAGTAAAAAAAAAAAAAAACTTATTTTTGGGGGGCGGTGCACCAGAGACTCTCACACCATTCACCCGAAGCTTCAAGTACGTTGTTCTAGGCGGTCTGTGATTGGCTCAGACCCAGACATTCGTTTATATAGCCATCCACTTACAGTTCTCTCTTTATTCACAACAGATATGATTGGACAGCCATGTCGGGATTCCCGGAGCAGAGCCGCTATCTGTAAGTTTTTCTTATCTGAATAATAAAATGTTTACTTCCCGTATTTTATGTGGAAGACGACGAATCTTGTCTGTTTTAGACAAAATCGCTTTCTTTTCAAATTCGTTTTTTTATTTTTTTTATGCATTTCGTCAAATTTGTTAATTCGGAAACATTCGAATGAACAAAAACCTGTGTAACAATTTTTTTTACGAATATTCATAAATTAGAAAATTCGTAAATTAGAAATTCAGAATTTCGAAAAATTCAAAAAACCCAAAAAGTCGAAAATTCTGAAGTAATAAATAACTATAAAATTCTAGGTATTGGAATTCCCATTTAAATTTGGCGGTTAGTTAACGTAGCGAATACGAATTTGTCCGAAATAACGAATGCCGCATCTAAACGAATGGAATGTAACAAATTACTTTTTATTATTATTATTTTTTTTTTTTATTTAGTTAATTTTCAGATTTCCACATTTTTGTTTTTTCTTGTTCTTATTTGGGGATTTTCATTATTTTAAATGTTAGGATTTTCCTTTTTTTTTCGTTAATAAGAATCTTTTATTTATTTATTTTCGGTGGGTGAATATTAGATGTAAGATTATGTATCTTGATAAAATGTATGTAGAAATGTTATACATACATTTTATCAAGATAAATAATCTTACATCTAATATTCACCCACCGAAAATAAAAATAATTAAAAAATTATTGTTATTATTAACGAGAAAAAAAAAGGAAAATTCTAAAATTTAAAAGAATTTTAAACAAATTACTTTTTATTATTATTATTGTTATTATTAACAAAAACCCATTTAACAAACTTTTCCAAATATTCGGAAATTCAATTATATTAGGAAATTCGGAAATTCTAAAACACAAAATTTTCGGAAATGTGAAAATCCCAAAAAAAAATTACTTTTTATTATTATTATTATTTTTTATTTTTATTTTTTTATTTAGTACTTTTTTTATTCTTTTCATAACAGTACAAGTTATACATTTATACATTTTATCAAGATACATAATCTTACATCTAATATTCACCCACCAAAAATAAATAAATCAAAAATCAAAAAAATTTGAAAGAATGAAAATCCCCAAATAAGAACAAAAAAACAAAACCCATTTAACAAACTATTCCTAAAATTCGGAAATTCTGTTATATTAGAAAATTCGGAAATTCTAAAACTCAAAATTTCGGAAATTAGAAAATTAGAAAATCCCCCCAAAAAAATTAAAATCCCAAAATAAGAACGAAAAACCTAAAATTTAAAAATCTGAAATAACTAACTAACTAATAATAATTAACTATTTAATATAGGTATTGAAATTTTCTTACAAATTTGGCTGTGAGTGAACGTAACGAATACGAATTTATCTGAAGTTACGGATTATCCAAAATAACGAATGCCGTATCTAAAAACGAATGGAACAGAACTAATTACTTTTTATTATTATTATTTTTTTAGATGCAGCATTTGTTATTTCGGATAATTCGTAACTTCTAATAAATTTGTATTTGTTACATTCACTAACAGACAAATTTGAAAGGACATTCCAATTCCTATCATTTAATTGTTATTATTAGTTAGTATTTAGAATCTTTGGTTTTCGCTCTTATTTTTGGTTTTTCGAATTTCCAAATTGCGATCATAACGAATGATCCAAAAAACTAACAAAAAACAAATGAAACGAACACAAACAAATTTTTCGGCAGTGCACATGTCTAGTCTGTTTATACAGTGGAACCTCAGATTGCGAGACCCCAGCGCACTTCCAGACCCCAGAACACTTACAGACCCCAGCGCACTTCCAGATCCCAGCGCACTACCAGACCCCAGCGCACTGCCAGACCCCAGCGCACTGCCAGACCCCAGCGCACTGCCAGACCCCAGCGCACTGCCAGACCCCAGCGCACTGCCAGACCCCTGCGCACTGCCAGACCCCTGCGCACTTCCAGACCCCAGCGCACTGCCAGACCCCAGCGCACTTCCAGACCCCTGCGCACTTCCAGACCCCAGCGCACTGCCAGACCCCTGCGCACTTCCAGACCCCTGCGCACTTCCAGACCCCTGCGCACTGCCAGACCCCAGCGCATTTCCAGACCCCAGCGCATTTCCAGACCCCAGCGCACTTCCAGACCCCAGCGCACTTCCAGACCCCAGCGCACTTCCAGACCCCAGCGCACTTCCAGACCCCAGCGCACTGCGACACCCCAGCGCACTGCGACACCCCAGCGCACTGCCGGACCCCAGCGCACTGCCGGACCCCAGCGCACTTCCAGACCCCAGCACACTTCCAGACCCCAGCGCACTGCCAGACTCCATCGCGCTGCCATGACACAAAGTCCAGTGTCCAGAGAAAAATTACGGCTAGCAGGTGATATAAAGTGGTACCGTGTCATGTCACCCAAGCTACAGGTTGTTTTAATATTTTCTGGGGGGGGTTTGAGGCTGGGGGGTGTAGGTAGATGGTCTTGCCTAGGGTGCAAAATAGTCTAGCACCAGCCCTGCCTGTCACCGGTGTGAAAGAGGGGCTTAGAGTAACTTTAATACTTATTTATTTATGATTTTTTTCCTCTATTTGAACGATGCAATAAATAGAACTCAAACTGATCTCATAGCTCCCCCTACTGGAGATTTTATGGTATAAATCTGTAACTTTGTTGCTGGGGCCTGTAAAGCATTTGCAACATTGTTTTCTGGCGATCTGTTTGGTTATTAGGGTTAGAAGATACGCCAGAAATCGCACACGACGGGCAAGCCTGTCACCGTTTTTAGTCTCCTCAGTTTGGTTGTCGTGTGGCAGGAAGGGCTTCGTTCACACAAGTGTTGGTCTCTGAAGGGTGATCCGCATTTATATCGCTTTGACAGGCATTGAGGGGATGTATCGCCTCCTCGCTGCCTGCTTGAACCCCGCACCAGCGTGCAGCAACCACGTGCATTCCACGCTGCAGCATTGATCTTGGGATCGTTGGCGATTGGCTGCCTAGTGATAGTGATCTGGGTGGCTCTACAGCCATCACTTTTATGGCCCTCAAAGGGCCGGTTGTGTATGTAAGACTAGATGTCAAGAGCCCCCCACCATCAAAAGTCAAAAGCCTCCCCACCATCAAAAGTCAAAAGCCTCCCCACCATCAGAAGTCGAGAGCCCCCCCCCACCATCAGAAGTCGAGAGCCCCCCCACCATCAGAAGTCGAGAGTCCCCCCCACCATCAGAAGTCTGGGAGTCCCCCCCACCATCAGAAGTCGAGAGTCCCCCCCCACCATCAGAGCCCCCCCCCACCCTCTCTTATATTATAGTGCTGTGCACCTCCCTTTCCATGTGCTTCTGCTGGGAAGAAGCTTGGAAGCTTGTGGTGAAGCAGGGAAGCAGAAAGTGCAGAGGCTTCGAGGAGGACTGGAGTCGGCTATATGCTGAGACCAGGGGAGGCGGAGACAAGGGGGGGGTGCTGTGGCTGCACTGAGAGGTGCAGGATCTAATGGCAGCGATCTGCGATTTTTATCGGTACTGCGACCTTGTGGCGGGCACTTCGGACACTTTTGACACATTTTTGGGACCATTGGCATTTTTATAGCGATCAGTGCTATAAAAATGCACTGATTACTGTAAAAGTGTCACTGGCAGTGAAGGGGTTAACACTAGGGGGCGGGGAAGGGGTTAACACTAGAGGGCGGGGAAGGGGGTTAAGTATGTTCCCTAGGGTGTGTTCTAACTGAAGGGGGGGTGGGACCGACTAGGGGAAATGGCAGATCGCTGTTCATACATTGTATGAACATACGATCAGCCATTTCTCCCCCTGACAGGACCGGGAGCTGAAATGCAAAAACATTTTTTTTGCTACATAATTACTTAGAACCCCCAAACATTTATTTATTCATATATATATATATATATATATATATATATATATATATATATATATAATATTTTAGCAGAGACCCTAGAGAACAAAATGGTGCAATATTTTACGCCACACGATATTTGCGCAGCGATCTTTTTAAACGCACTTTTTAAGAAAAAACAAAGAATCATAAAAAATACTAAACAGTAAAGTTAGCCCAATTTGTTTGTATAATGTGAAAGATGATGTTACGCCAAGTAAATAGATACCTAACATGTCATGCCTTGAAATTGCGCCCGCTAGTAGAATGGCGAACAAACTACGGCACCTAAAAATCTCCATAGGCGACGCTTTAATTTTTTACGGTTACCAGGTTAGAGTTACAGGGGAGATCTTTTGCTAGAATTATTGTTCTCGCTCTGACGATCGCGGCGACACCTCCCATGTGTGGTTTGAACACCGCTTACATATGCGGGCGCGACTTACGCATTCGTTTTCTTTCGAGCTCGCGGGGACAGGGGGAGGCACTTTAACCACTTCAGCCCCGGAAGAATTTACCCCCCATCCTGCCTGGGCCATTTTTTGCGATACGGCACTGCATTGCTTTAACTGACAATTGCGCGGTTGTGCGAAGTTGTACCCAAACAAAATTGACGTCCTTTTTTCCCCACAAATAGAGCTTTCTTTTGGTGGTATTTGATCACCTCTGCGGTTTTTATTTCTTGCGCTATAAACAAAAATAGAGTGTAAATTTTGAAAAAATTGTATTTGTTACTTTTTGCTATAATAAATATCCCCCCAAAAATAATAATAACAAAAAAAAAAAAAATCCTCGGTTTAGGCCGATATGTATTCTTCTACATATTTTTGGTAAAAAAAAATCACAAGCGTATAGTGATTGATTTACGCAAAATTTATAGCGTCTACAAAATAGGGGATAGTTTTGTGGCATTTTTATTAATATTTTTTTTTCTACTAGTAATGGCGGCGATCTGCGATTTTTATCAGGACTGCAACATTGCGGCGGACACATTAGACACTTTTGACACTTTTTTGGGACCATTGTCATTTATACAGCGATCAGAGCTATAAATAGCCACTGATTACTGTATAAATGTCACTGGCAGGAAAGGGGTTAACACTAGGGGGCGATCAAGGGGTTAAATGTGTTCCCTGGGTTCTAACTGTAGGGGAAATTTGGCTGACTAGAGGAGGAGACAGATCTGTGGTTCCTTTGTATAAAAACACAATGGGGTAGATCCACAAAGAAATTACGCCGGCGTATCTATTGATACGCCGGCGTAATTTCAAAATTCCTGCGTCATATTTTTGTTTTGAATCCTCAAAACAAGATACGACGGCATCTCGGCTAGATCCGACAGGCGTACGTCTTCGTACGCCGTTGGATCTAAGCTGCAATTTTTTGGCGGCCTGCTAGGTGGCGTTTCCGTTGAAATCAGCGTCGAGTATGCAAATTAGCTATTTACGGCGATCCACGAACGTACGTCGGCTCGGCGATTTTTTTTCCGTTGTTTGCGTTCGGCTTTTTTGTTCCGGCGTATAGTTATAGCTGCTATACTGAGGCGTACTCAATGTTAAGTATGGCCGTCCTTCCCGAGTACAATTCTTTACGTCGTTTGCGTAAGTCGTTCGCAAATAGGAATTTGCGTAGAATGACGTCACCGTCGTAAGCATTGGCGGGTTCCGGTTTAATTTCAAGAATGCGCACTGGGATACCCCCAGGGAAGGCGCATGCGCAGTTCCAAAAAAACGTTGTTTACGTCGGGGTCACGACGTATTAACATAAAACACGCCCCCATTAGATCCATTTGAATTCCGCGCCCTTACGTCGCGAGAGATACACTACGCCGCCGTAACTTATGGCGCGGATTCGTTGTGGATTCTAATTAAAAAAGATAAGTTACGGCGGTGTAGCGTATCTTAGATACGCTGTGCCCGGCGCAGATGTATATGGATCTGCCCCACAATCTGTCTCCTCTCCCCTGACAGAACAGAGTTCTCACTCTGTCACGAGCAATCGCGGGTGCCTGTCGTTCATCGTGCCCACCAGGCACGCACACATATATACCGTATTTATCAACGTATACCGCGCACTTTTTTGCCCTGAAAATCAGGGCAAAATCGTGGGTGCGCGGTATACGCCGATACCCGCTTTCCCGCGCCGAGTTTTGAATACTGCGCCGACATATACTGAGCGCAGTACACTCGGGTATAGTCGGCCAGTCTCGGCTTCTTCCGCGCTCACGTCCTGGACGTACAGGACGTCAGCGCGGGTAGCCGAGCATTGCCGACAACACACGAGTGTACTGCGCTCTGTATATGTCGGCGCAGTATTCAAACTCGGCGCGGGAAACGAGCGGGAAGGACGCCGGACCCGCCGAAGAGGACACCGGACCCGCCGCAGAAGGACACCCGAAGCCGCAGAAGGACGCCGGACCCGCCACCCGAAGCCGCAGACGAACGCCGGACCCGACGAGGCCGCCGATGGACGCCGCGCAAGACACCAAAACTGTAAGTACAAAAAAAACTTTTTTTTCCACAGGATTCGGGTCAACTTTGGGGGTACGCGGTATACGCAGGAGCGCGTTATACCGCGATAAATACGGTATATACTTAAGGAATTGTAATGCAAAAAAAAAACAATATATAACCCAATTAAAAAAAAAAAAAAATATATATATATATATATATATATATATATATATAAATATATATTTTACACCAAATAAATAGATACCTAATATGTCACACTTTAAAATTGCGTTTGAAAGACCACTGCGCAAATACCGTGTGACAAAATATTGCAATGATTTCCATTTTATTCTCTAGGGTCTCCACTAAAAATGTTTTATAAAAAAGAAATAAAAAATATTAATAATAATAAAAAATAAAAAAATAATAAAAAATATATATATATCTAGGATATATAATGTTTTTGGGGGTTCTACTGTAAGCAAACATCATGCATACGTTTTTATTTTTTAGAACCGAAAACAGCCTTTAGTATCACTTGACAGTAAATAATAATAACAAAGTAAAAGTAATAAATTCTCCACCTCACATTGGAATGCCAGCAGCCCCCCCCCCCCCCCCCCCAGTCATTGCTCAGATCCTACATTCCTGGCCATGCTTTGATGCTGTATGAACACACTGCCTTCGCTCTGTGTATAGAGCCAATACTATAGAGTATCTGCTGGGACTCTGTTCAGCCAGATGTTGAGGCAGAGGAAGTTGTATGCTGAGGATGATGTCAGCAAAGGAACGAGAGGCGTTGAGTTACACGGTGGGACTGCCCCCACCCTCCAATCCCGACAAGAAAAAAAAAAGAGCCCTGAAAGGGATCCTGCAATCTGCTTCTATAGAAGCCCAGAGCTGGATTGTATGAAAAAGTGTCTCCTCGCTGCTCCTCTGGACCTCCGGAGAGAAGTTCTGATCTGCAAGAATTTGGATTAAGTCTTCTCTCCCCCCCCCCCTCCTGTGTCAGTCATCTGCGGTCTGTGCAATGTCTGCCCAAGCAACCAGGAGTTCGCTCAGCCCCAACAAGGTATTCCTCCGAAGCTTCCCCGGGGTGCTGAGGCTCCTGCAGCTCGCCACGGGCGCCGCCGTCTGGATCGCCATCGCCACCAGCAACTTCAACAACACGGTCCGCTTCGCCCTGTTTGTCTTCGTCTTCTTCTGGCTGGTCACCCTGCTCCTTTATTTCGTCACCCTGCTGGACAAGCAGGAAATGGTCCCGTTGATCGGAGGCGACCGGTGGCTCCTCACCAACCTGGTCTACGACGCCCTGGCCGCTGCCCTCCACGTCGCCGCCACTGCCATCATCGTCGTCACCATCGAAAGCAACTCTTATTGCAACATCCCCAACTACAAGAGCGCCTGTTACTACAAGACCTACGTGGTGGCCTCCGTCTTCGCCTGCCTCTGCTGCCTCTTTTATGTCTCCACCACCGTCTGCTTCTCCGTCAAGAAGTGTAAAGGGAACAAGAGCGTCATTTAACGTTTTTTCTTTTTTGGCGGAGAAATTGTGTTTTTTTTTTTTTTTTGTGTAGCCTCGGGGTGGAAGAAACTGACTTCTCTTTTCTGAGCCACACGCGAATGACGCGTTCCAGGTGTGGCAGAGGAAATATTCATCTCTGATGATGAGTCCTTTTATGTAACATTGTTACTTTTATTTTGTGTCTTTGTAACGCTTGTCATAGTTCTGAATACAACTCCAAAGATAAGTTTTTGGTTACAGAATTTTTTATTTTTTTTCCCCTATCGATTAAAAAACTGAACGCAGCTTTGATTTGGGAACCTTTTACACCATCACAGTATTATATTTGATGGCAGAGATTGATCTCTGTGTGTTATTTTATATATTTTATACAGTAGATGTATGTAACGCCTTCCTTCTTTCCGTGTTCCTGGGAAAAGGGGGTGGGGGGAGTGCTTCTACGGCTTTAAGAAAAATAAACGACAAATGTATCAACCGTCTATATATGATTGTGTATTGTAGAGCGGAACGCGCGGTATGTGGTGCGTCTGGGCTAGATAAGGCTTTGGGGGGTTGATGCACTAAAACAGGGTTTGACAAATTTGCTTGGAATCTAGGGGCCGGATTCAGAAAGATGAGCGCAACAGGGTTTGACAAATTTGAGCGCAACAGGGTTTGACAGCGCAACAGGGTTTGACAAATTTGAGCGCAACAGGGTTTGACAAATTTGCTTGGAATCTAGGGGCCGGATTCAGAAAGATGAGCGCATCTTTCTTCCGGCGTAACGTATCTCCGATTACGTTACGCCGCTGTAACTTTGGGCGCAAGATCTGTATTCAGAAAGAACTTGCGCCCTTAGTTACGGCGGCGTAACGTATGTGTTGCGGCGTAAGGCCGCCTAATTCAAATGGGTATGTGTTGCGGCGTAAGGCCGCCTAATTCAAATGGGGATGTTGGGGGCGTGTTTTATTAAAATTTTACTTGACCCCGCGTTTTTTGACGTTTTTTTTTTTAACGGCGCATGCGCCGTCCGTAAAATATCCCAGTGTGCATTGCTCCAAATTACGCCGCAAGGACGTATTGGATTCGACGTGAATGTAAAGCCGTATTCGCGAACGACTTACGCAAACGACGTAAAAATGTCAAAACTTGGCGCGGGAACGACGGCCATACTTAACATTGAGTACGCCTCATATAGCAGGGGTAACTATACGCCGAAAAAAGCCTAACGTAAACGACGTAAAAAAAAATGCGCCGGCGGGACGTACGTTTCTGAATTGGCGTATCTAGCTCATTTGCATATTCCTCGCGAAACTATACGGAAGCGCCACCTAGCGGCCAGCGTGGTTATGCAGCCTAAGATACGACGGTGTAAGACACTTACACCAGTCGGATCTTAGGGATATCTATGCGTAACTGATTCTCTGAATCGGGCGCATAGATACGACCGGCTGGACTCAGAGATACGACGGCGTATCAGGAGATACGCCGTTGTATCTCGTTTCTGAATCCGGCCCTAGGAGCCAGCTAAAAAGGTTAGGAGCCAGAAAACACGCCCCGTCCCGACGAGCTTGCGCGCAGAAGCGAGCGCATACGTGAGTAGCGCCCGCGTATGTAAACGGTATTCAAACCACACATGTGAGGTAGCGCCACGATTGGTAGAGCGAGAGCAATAATTCTAGTCCTAGTCCTCCTCTGTAACTCAAAACATGCAACCTGTACATTTTTTTAAATGTCGCCTATGGAGATTCTAAAGGGTAAAAGCTTGTCGGCATTCCACGAGCGGACGCAATTTTGAAGCGTGACATGTTGGGTATCAATTTACTCGGTGTAACATTATCTTTCACAATATAAAAAAAAATTGGGATAACTTTACTGTTGTCTTATTTTTTAATAAAAAAAAAGTGTAATTCTTTCCCAAAAAAGTGCGCTTGTAAGACCGCTGCGCAAATACGGCGTGACAGAAAGTATTGCAACGATCGCCATTTTATTCTCTAGGGTGTTAGAATAAAAAATATATATAATGTTTGGGGGTTCTAATTAGGGGGAAGGAGATGGCAGTGAAAATAGTGAAAAATTACATTTTAGAATTGCTGTTTAACTTGTAATGCCAACGGCCACCACCAGATGGCGCCAGCTCGCAGAAGGAAGAGCTTGGGACTTCACAAAGCCGCGGCCCCAATTACTGGCCGTCACGGGCCCGCCACGATCGTGCAGCGGGGGAGGTGGGGGCGCACGGAGACACAGGATCCTGTGCCTCCGTGCGCCCCCACCTCCCCCACCGCGCGATCGTGGCGGGCCTGCGGCGGCCGGTAATTGAGGCCGCGGCCTTGTAGGCCGCAAAGCCGCGGCCTCAATTACCGGCGGGCGCGGGCTCCAGGTCACAATTTCTTGCCGCAATTGCGACCTGGCGCCCGGATATTGTCGACCCCTGCGCTAAAACTGGAGAGTGCGAAATCTGGCGCAGCTCTGCATAGAAACCAATCGGCTTCTAGATTTTTTCTTCTTCAAGGCCTTTCCTGGCAAGTATAAATCTGTATTTATTAGAAAATTAGTTAGAACCCCCAAACATTTTATATATATATTAGGGCTGGGGGAAAAATCGATTTGTAACCTGAATCGAGTTGAGAGGTCAAATCGATTCAGATTTTCAGCAATTCGATTTTTTCGATTTTTTTATTTTTTTTCCACGAGGACCGGCGCTGACACCGCGCCGGTCCTGAGGAGCTGCGGGCAGGAGTTTTTAGGCGAGGCGGCGACTGCGGCCTAGTCCGCTAGGCCGGACGTCGCGGATTAGGCTGAAGCTGCAGCCTTGCCTAAAAACTCCCGCCCGCAGCTCCTCAGGATCGGCGGGGCGTCCATATAAAAAGAAAAAAGAATCGATTCGAATCATGAATTGTGTTTTTTTTTTTTAAATCGCCCAGCTCTAATATATATACATATACTGTACATATATATTTATATAGATATATCTATGTATATAGATTTATATATAGATATCTATCTACCATATTTATCGCGGTATAACGCGCTCCCGCGTATACCGCGCACCCCTAAAGTTGCCCCCAATCCTGTGGAAAAAAAAGTTTTTTTTGTACTTACAGTTTTGGTGTCTTGCGCGGCATCCATCGGCGGCCTCGTCGGGTCCGGCGTTCGTCTGCGGTTTCGGGTGTCCTCTTCGTCGGGTCCAGCGTCCTTCTGCGGCTTCGGGTGTCCTCTTCGTCGGGTCCGGCGTCCTTCTGCGGCGTCCTCGCGTCCTTCCCACTCGTTTCCCGCGCCGAGTTTGAATACTGCGCCGACATATACAGAGCGCAGTACACTCGTGTATTGTCGGCAATGCTCGGCAACTCTCGCGCTGACGTCCTGTACATTCAGGACGTGAGCGCGGAAGGAGCCGAGACTGCCCGACTATACCCGAGTGTACTGCGCTCGGTATATGTTGGCGCAGTATTCAAAACTCGGCGCGGGAAAGCGGGTATCGGCGTATACCGCGTACACACGATTTTGCCCTGATTTTCAGGGCAAAAAAGTGCGCGGTATACGCTGATAAATACGGTATATATATATATATATATATATATATATATATATATATATATATATATATATATATATATAGATATCTATATATAAATCTATATCTATATCTATAAATGTTTACTATGGCCCGGGAACCTGGAAGTGACGTCAAACATAACTCCGGTCCTCCAAGCCAAGGAAAAAGAGATGAGTGGCGACCATCTTTGCCTCACATGTCTCCATGCCCAGCTAATGACCCCATCTACTGTAATGCCCTGTGCACGCGATCGGAATTTCCGACGGTATAAAAATCTGATGGAATTTTTTCGTCGGAATTACGTTCAAGCTGTCTTGCATACACACTGTCAGACCAAATTCCGACCGTCCAAAGCGCGGTGACGTTAAACACTACGACGAGCCGAGAAAAAGAAAGTTCAATGCTTCCGAGCATGCGTCGACTTGATTCTGAGCATGCGTGTGTTTTTTTTCTCTGTCGGAGTTCCACACAGACGATCGGAATTTTCGATAGTTTTTTTCCATCGAATAAAAATAAATAAAACATGTTCTATTTCTTAGACGAAAAAAAGATGGGGGCCCACAGACGGTCGGAATTTCCGATGAAAAAAAATTCCGTCCTGACTTTTTTCATCGGAAATTCCGATCGTGTGTAGTTGTGTACGAGACATTAGACCCCTTTAACACTGGGGCAGTTTTTCAAGCGCTAAAAAAAGCGCCTCTAAAGCGCCTGAAAGAAGCCTCACCTGGAATCTCAGCGTGAAAGCGTTTTCACACTGAGGCGCTGCAAGCTTCTTTGCAGCGCTTTAGGAGCAGTGAATACAGCGCTCCTAAAGCGCCCTTTCCCATTGAAATCAATGCTAAGTGCCTTGTCAGCGGTGCTTTGTGGGCACTTTTAACCCTTTATTCGGCCACTAGCGGGGGTTAAAAGCGCCCTGCCAGCGCTTGAAAAACGCGCTGCTACTTTTAGCGGCGCTTTACCAGCGTTTTTCGGTCGCTGACAGTGTGAAAGGGCTCTCATACATTATACAATTTTTTTCTATAGACTTCCTTTAGATTTGGAGGACTGGAGTTATGTTTGACGTCACTTTCAGGTTCCCGGGCCATAGTAAACATTTTTTATAAATAAATAAATATATATATATATATATATATATATATATATATATATATATATATACCGTATATATCGGGGTATTGTGCGCTCTGGCGTATAGCGCGCACCCCTAAAGTGGACCCGACATTCCTGTAAAAAAAGATTTTAGTACTTACAGTTTTGGTGTCTTGCATGGCGTCCATCGGCCGCCTCGTCGGGTCCGGCGTCCTTCTGCGGGGTCCTCCCCGCTCGATCCCCGCTTTCCCGCCCTGAGTTTGAATACTCGTGTATAGTCAGGCAGGCTCGGCTTCTCCGGCTCATGTCCTGTACGTATGATTTTCAGGGCAAAAAAGTGCGCAGTATACGCAGATAAATACGGTATATATATATATATATATATATATATATATATATATATATATATATATATATATATATATTTATAATGTTTGGGGGTTCTAAGTAGTTTTTTGCACAGTTGAAGGTAAATCTAAGACCCCTTTCACACTGGGGCGTTTTTCGGGCCTCATCTGCAATCCCAATGTGAAAGCCTGAGTGCTTTCAGAGCCCTTTCACACTGCCAGCGCCCGAAAAACGCTGGTAAAGCGCCGCTAAGAACCCTTTCACACTAGGGCGTTTTTCAGGCGCTTTGGCGTTAAAAAAAAGCTCTCTCAATGGGAAGGGGGCTTTAGGAGCCGTGTATTCAACACTCTTAAAGCGCTGCAAAGACGGCGCTTGCAGGACTTTTTTTTTGACGCCCTGCCAGCGCAGCGCCTCAGTGTGAAAGCACTCGGGGCTTTCACATTGGGATTGCAGATGCAGCTTCTTTCAGGCTTTTTTTTTTAACGCTAAAGCGCATGAAAAACGCCCCATTGTGAAAGGGGTCTTAGCGGCGCTTTACCAGCGTTTTTTGGGCGCTGGCAGTGTGAAAGGGCACTGAAAGCACTCGGGCTTTCACATTGGGATTGCAGATGAGGCTTCTTTCAGGCGGTTTACAGGCTTTTTTTTTTTTAACGCTAAAGCGCCTGAAAAACGCCCCATTGCGAAAGGGGTCTAAAGGAAATTGAATAAGAAAATTGTATGGCGTGTGCGGCCAGCTTAACTTTGTAAGCAAAGGATTAAAAATAAAACCCCCAAAAAATTCCCGGGAGCGCTGGTAAGAACAGTAAGCACGAGAAACGCCGGCAAAAGCCGCAGGAGGGGGCAACCCCCCCCCCCCCGCTTGCTTCTGAAAGCGATTCAGCAGCTAATCGGCCACTCAGATCGCATTTCACGAGAAAAATAAAATAAAAATATCCGGGGTATGACAGCTTCAGCCATAATCCCGGTAAACCACTTTAAAGCCGCAATGTATATAAATACGTATTGCAGTCGAGAAGGGGTTAATTGAACAAGCTGATGTTAGAAGCTGATTGGCTCCCATGCACGGCTGCACAAGATTCTGCGCTCTCCAGTTTTAGTAAATCCCCCCTATTGTATGTGAAGAGTACAGAGAACATCTCTACAATCTGACATCTCAAAGCTCTCATTGTCTCTGGAAGATGATCTCATACACACAGTGGAAGTGCCATCATGTCATTTGTGTGTCCCCCTCCCCCCCAGGGGCCATAGACTACAGACAGGAAGAGGCAGATAGATGTCACTGTTACATAGTTACACATTAGATACGGTTGAAAAAAAGACTCCGGTCCATCAAGTCCATCCTCCATGTGTGTGTGTTAGGCCTAGTACACACGAGAGGATTTATCCGCGGATACGGTCCATCAAGTCCATCCTCCATGTGTGTGTGAGTTGTAGGCATTTTGGGGCTGAGAACACTCCATTAGTAGTAAAACTTTTTTTTTTATAAAAATGCAATAAAACTACCCCCTATTTTGTAAACGCTATGGGCCAGATTCACGTAGCCCGGGCGCAGCGTAACGTAACCGATTTAAGTTACACCGCCGCAAAGTTTCTGTCTAAGTGCCCGATCCACAAAGCACTTACCTGGAAATTTGCGGCGGTGTATCCTAAATCCGTCCGGCGCAAGGCGGGCCAATTCAAATGGGGCGGGTACCATTTAAATTAGGCACGCTCCCGCGCCGGACGCACTGCGCATGCTCCCGACGCAAATTTCCCGACGTGCTTTGCGCGAAATTACGAGGCGCCGACGTTTTGTGAATCGCGACGTGAAAAAAAGACTTGCGCCGGGAAAAAAAAAATAAAAAATGTCAAGAGCGACGCGGGAAAGACGGGTATACTTTTACATGGTGTACTAATTTTACACTTTGTAAAAGGTGCCCTATCTTTGCGACGGCAAACTAACACTTGCGGCGACGTAACGACGGGAAAAAGTTTTGTGGATCGCCGTAACTGCTAATTTGCATACCCGACGCTGGTTTACGACGCAAACTCCCCCCAGCGGCCGCGGTACTGCATCCTAAGATCCGACAGTGTAAAACTATTACACCTGTCGGATCTTAGGCCCCGTACACACGAGAGGATTATCCGCTGGAAACGGTCCTCCGGACCGTTCCCGCGGATAAATCCTCTGGCGGATTTTGATCTGATGGTTGTACTAACCATCAGATCGAAATCCGCGCGGAATCCATCCGCGGTGACGTGTCGCGCCGTCGCCGCGATGATGACGCGGCGACGTGCGCGACGCTGGAAGATAAAGACTTCCACGCATGCGTCGAATCATTACGACGCATGCGAGGGAGAGGAGCGGACGGATTGATCCGGTGAGCATGCTAAGAGATTTATATCCGCTTGAAATCCATCGACCCGAAAAATATCCGCGGATAAATCCGCTGGGCCGTACACACCACAGGATCTATCCGCTGGAACTGATCTGCGGATAAATCCCAGCGGATAGATCCGGTGGTGTGTACGAGGCCTTAGGATTATCTATGCGTAACTGATTCTATGAATCAGTCGCATAGATAGAAACAGAGATACAACGGAGTATCAGCAGATACGCCGTCGTATCCCTTTTGTGAATCTGGCCCTAAATATTTTGCGCAAACCAATCGATAAATGCTTATTGCGATTTTTTTTACCAAAAATAGGTAGAAGAATACGTATCGGCCTAAACTGAGGGAATTTTTTTTTTTTATATATATATATTTTTGGGGGATATTTATCGCCGCGATCATTAGAGAGAGAGCAATAATTCTAGCCCCAGACCACCTCTGTAACTCAAAAGATGCAACCTGTAGAATTTTTTAAACGTCGCCTACGGAGATTTTTAAGGGTAAAAGTTTGACGCCGTTCCACGAGCGGGCGCAATTTTGAAGCGTGGCATGTTGGGTATCATTTTACTCGGCGTAACATTATCTTTCACAATATGAAAAAAAATTGGGCTAACTTTACGGTTGTCTTATTTGTTTTTTTTTTAAAAAGGTGATTTTTTTCCCCCAAAAAAAGGTGCGCTTGTAAGACCGCTGCACAAATACGGTGTGACAAAAAGTATTGCAATGACCGCCATTTTATTCTCTAGGGTGTTGGAAATAAAATTATAACGTTTGGGGGTTCTAAGTAATTTTCTAGCAAGAAAATGTTTTAATCTTGTAAACACCGAGTCTTAAAAACAGGCAAGGTCCTTAAGTGGTTAAAGTACTGCGGTGCCGTATCGCAAAAAATGGCCCGGTCATGAAAAGGGGTGTAAACCTTCCGGGGGCTGCAGAGGTTAAAAGTCAGCAGCGACATCATTTGTAGCGGTTGACTTTTATTTTTCGGAGGGGGGGGGGATGAGTGAAAATCCCATTTTATTTCAATCCAGTCACTGGCCAGGAAAAAAAAAATAGACATATAGCTAGATTCAGGTAGCTTTACGCCGGCGTATCAGTAGATACGCCATCGTAACTCTGAATCTACGCCGTCCTAAATTTAAGCGTATTCTGGAAACCAGATACGCTTAAATTAGGCTGAGATACGAGCGGCGTAAGTCTCCTACGCCGTCCTATCTTAGGGTGCATATTTACGCTGGCCGCTAGGTGGCGCTTCCGTTGAGTTTGGCGTAGAATATGCAAATAACTAGATACGCCGATTCAGAAACGTACGTGCGCCCGTCGCAGTAAAGATACACGGTTTCCGTAAGAGATATGCCGCGTAAAGATAAAGCTGCCCCTAGGAGGCGTAGTCAATGTTAAGTATGGCCGTCGTTCCCGCGTCGAAATTTTTTAATTTTACGTCGTTTGCGTAAGTCGTCCGTGAATAGGGCTGGAGGTAATTTACGTTCACGTCGAAACCAATACGTCCTTGCGGCGTACTTTGGCGCAATGCACACTGGGATATGTACACGGACGGCGCATGAGCCATTCGTAAAAAACGTCAATCACGTCAGGTCACCCCCCATTAACATAAAACACGCCCCCCCCATCCTCATTTGAATTTGGCGCGCTTACGCCGGCCCCATTTACGCTACGCCGCCGTTAGTTAGGAGGCAAGTGCTTTGTGAATACAGCACTTGCCTCTCTGACTTAAGGCGGCGTAGCGTATATGCGATACGCTACGCCTGCACAAAGTTAAGCCAGTCTTTCTGAATCTGGCTTAAAACAATATAAAGGGATCTGACTTCACTGGAGGCATGCTTGTTCCTAACCAATGAGGATTGAAGCTAGAGATAGCCAGGTAACCGGCATTTTTAGACAGAAGTCAGCAATGGTAGCCTCCCATATTTCTCTCAGTGTATAAGTCCCTGCGATTTCTGTCTACATACCCGGAACAAGAGGAGCAGATGTGGTTATCTAGAATCAATGTACACTCGGCGTGCCTGAGATGGAAATGACTCACAGGGGACTATAAGAACGAAGCGAGCAGATGTTTAATATTTGTCGCGCATTGAGCGCAGTACAACCATTCCTCACCCCCACAACCAGAATGGTGACGTTGCAACAATCCGGTCATGTTCATCAGGGTAACACTGTACACATACAGCGAGAGGAAATAAGTATTTGACCCCCCTACTGGTTTTGTACATTTGCCCACTGATAAAAAAAATAAAAAGATCAGTCTATGGGCCAGATTCACAAATGAGATATGACGGCGTTTCTCCTGATACTCCGTCGTATCTCTGTTTCTATCCATGCGGCTGATTCATAAAATCAGTTACGCATAGATAGCCCTAAGATCCGACAGGTGTAATTGTTTTACACTGTCAGATCTTAAGATGCAATACCGCGGCCGCCGCTGGGGGGAGTTTGCGTCGTAAACCAGCGTCGGGTATGCAAATTAGGAGTTACGGCGATCCCCGACGGTTTTTCGCGTTCGCTACGTCGCCGCTAGTCTAGTTTCCCGTCGCAAAGTTAGTCGTTTTTTTTGGTGCCTTAACTTTACACAGCAATCGTATTGCTGTGTAAAGTATGGCCGTCGTTCCCGCGCCGAAATTTAAAAAATAACGTCGTTTGCGTAAGCCGTCCGGGAATACGGAATTACGCTACGCGCGTCGCCGTTCAAAAAAATGACGTCACTTCGCGCAAAGCGCGGCGGGAGTTCGGAAACGGAGCATGCGCGGTAGGTCCGGCGCGGGAGCGCGCCTAATTTAAATTGCACACGCCCATTTGAATTGGCCCGCCTTGCGCCGGAGGCCGCCGGCGTAGGTTTTCATTGCAAGTGCTTGGTGAATCAGGCACTTGCGATGAAAAATTGCGGCGGTGTAACGTATCTACGATACGTTACGCCGCCGCGATTCTACATGAATCTGGCCCTATAATTTTAATGGTTGGTTTATTTTAACGTCGAGAGACAGAAAAACAACAAAAAAAAAAAAAGATCCAAAAAAACGCATTTAAAAAAAGTTATTAATTGATTTGCATTTTAACCGCTTGCCGACCGCCGCACGCCAATATACGCCGGAAGAATGGCACGGGCAGGCAAATAGGCGTACCTCTACGTCCCATTGAATTTGCCGCCTAGCGGGCACGCGCGCAACGCCGACGACGCGCAATTGCGGTGAGGAGAGTGAGAACGGGGAGATGCCTATGTAAACGAGGCATTTCCCTGTTCTGCCTAGTGACAGGACAGGGATCTACTGCTCCCTGTCATTGGGAGCAGTGATTAGTGTCACGTCAGTGGTAGCCCATCCCCCCCACAGTTAAGCCTTGTACACACGATCAGTCCATCCAATGAGAGCGGTCTGATGGACCGTTTTCATCGGTTAACCGATGAAGCTGACTGATGGTCCGTCGTGTGTACACACCATCGGTTAAATAACCGATCGTGTCACTTTTTTTTGGGGGGAGGGAGGAGGGAGGTAGTTAAGGGAAAAGAGGGAAACGGGTAGATGAAGTATAGATTCGGGTTATTTCATAACAGTGAGTAGTTAAGTTTAACAGTAAAAGATACAGAAACTCTGATGTAACCAAGAGGACTGTAATAATATTTGTATTAATATATGGAAACCAGAAATGTTTACTTGTCTGTAAATGTAACAATATAACACTCATTACTATGGAAAAAAGAAAAGGATAAAATAAAGAATTAAAAAAAAAAAAGAACGCAGTGACGTAAAACACAGCGACGTGCTGAAAAAAACAAAGTTCAATGCTTCCAAGCATGCGTCGACTTGATTCTGAGCATGCGCGGGTTTTTATCCAATGGTTTTGCATACTAACGATCAGTTTTGACCTATCGGTTAGCAATCCATCTGTTAAATTTTAAAGCAAGTTGCCATTTTTTTAACCAAAGGTTAACTAACCTATGGGGCCCACACACAATCGGTTTGGACCGATGAAAACGGTCCATCAGACCGTTTTCATCGGTTTAACCGATCGTGTGTACGCGGCCTTAAGGGGAAGTTCAAATCCAATGGCGCCACCCTTAAGCTGATTTCGTGTTAGTAAAAGACGATTCGCGCTTTCCTGTCTGTTACAGCGTGATGAATGTGCTTACTCCATTACGAACGCTAGTTTTACCAGAACGAGCGCTCCCGTCCCCTAATTTAGTCTGAGCATGCGTGGATTTTTAACCGATGGACGTGCCTACAAACGATCGTTTTTTTTCTATCGGTTAGGTATCCATCGGTTAATTTTAAAACAAGTTTCACATTTTTTAACCGATGGATAAATAACCGATGGGTCCTACACACGATCAGTTTGGTCTGATGAAATTGGTCCATCAGACCGTTCTCATCGTAATAACCGATCGTGTGTATGCGGCATAATTCTAACATATTTAGGGCCAGATTCTGGTAGATCGACGCATCTTTGCGGCGGCGTAACGTATCTCATTTACGTTACGCCGCCGCAAGTTTTCCGGGCAAGTGCTTGATTCACAAAGCACTTGCCTGTAAAGTTGCAGCGGCGTAACGTAAATCCTCCGGCGCAAGCCCGCCTAATTCAAATAGTAGGGGGCGTGGATCATTTAAATTAGGCACTAAATGACGTCGCAAGGACGTCATTGGTTTCGACGTTAACGTAAATGGCGTCCAGCGCCATTCACGGGCGACTTACGCAAACGGCGTAAATTTTCAAATTTCGACGCGGGAACGACGGCCATACTTAACATTAACTGCGCCTCATATACCCAGGGGCAACTTTACGCGTCGCAAATCTTACGTAAACGTCGTAACTTCACTGCGTCGGTCGGGCTTACGTTCGGGAATTCGCGTATTTTGCTAATTGGCATACTCGATTGAGAAAACGACACCTAGCGTCGAAAAAAAAAATGCATTTAGGATCCGACAGCGTAAGAGCCTTACGCCTGTCGGATCTAATGGTTATCTATGCGTAACTGATTCTAAGAATCAGTCGCATAGATACAAAGGGCGAGCTCAGAGATACGACGGCGTATCTCTTTTGAGAATCTGGCCCTTAAACTTTGCATTTTATGGGTAATTATGGCACATTGTCCTTCAATTTTCAGCTTTCAACACATTTTTTATTCAATATTTTAAGAGAGAGAGAAAGGTACAAACTACTAGTGGTAAGCGTGCACAAAATATTAACAGGTGAAGGCATATCAACAGCTAAAGTAAAACGCGTTACATCGTAATATCCTTGGCTACCGTAGTATAGGCAGCAAATATAGGAAGTTGTATCTTGAAGGAGGCGCCTAGGTTGGTTGCCAGACGGTACGTCACAGTTACCATGACTTCTTTAAATGTTTTTGTGAAAATTGGTTGGGTCGGGTTGATTATATCAGAAAATTGGCCAAGCGTCTAGCCAGCACCGAGCGTTATTTTACATTCAACTACAAGTAAAGGGGAATCTGAAGCTAACCAACACGTCTTTCGAAAAACTCTCAGGGTTTCCTTTATAAAAAAAGAAAAAAGTGTTAGCTTTTATTTCCTAATTGGCACAAAAATTGACACTTTTGGTAACGATTTGCTCTTTGGAAGACGGACACTTCTCTCACCTTTTAATTTTATAAAGCCATTTCTGTGGGGCGTACATATGAACTGATCTCAGAACTGCACTGTCCACAGTCTCTGACCACCTCCTGTAAAATGTCTGCAGACTTTCACTATCTCCTGTATCATGTCCGCAGTGTCTGACCATCTCTTGTATCATGTTGGCAGTCTCTGACCATCTCCTGTATTATGTCCGCAGTCTCTGACCATCCCTTTTGTCATGTTAGCAGTCTCTGACCATCTCCTGTATTATGTCCGCAGTCTCTGACCATCCCTTTTGTCATGTATGCAGTCTCTGGCCATCTCTTGTATCATGTCCGCAGTCTCTGACCATTTCTTATATTATGTCTGCAGTCTCTGACCATCTCCTTTACTATGTCTGCAGTCTCTGACCATCTCCTTTACTATGTCTGCAGTCTCTGACCATCTCCTTTACTATGTCTGCAGTCTCTGACCATCTCCTTCACTATGTCTGCAGTCTCTGACTATCTCTTGTATCATGTCCGCAGTCTCTGACCATTTCTTATATTATGTCTGCAGTCTCTGACCATCTCCTGTACTATGTCTGCAGTCTCTGACTATCTCTTGTATCAGGTCTGCAGTCTCTGACCATCTTTTGTATCATGTCTGCAGTCTCTGACCATCTCCTGTAGTACGTCTGCAGTCTCTGACCATCTCTTGTATCATATCTGCAGTCTCTGACCATCTCATGTAGTACGTCTGCAGTCTCTGATCATCTCCTGCAGTACGTCTGCAGTCTCTCATCATCTCCAGTATTATGTTCCCAGTCTCTGACCATCTCTTGTATCATGTCGACAGTCTCTGTCCCTCTCCTGTAGTGTGTCTGCCGTCTCTGGCCATCTCTTGTATCATGTCCGCAGTCTGACCATTTCTTGTATCATATCTGCAGTCTCTGACTATCTCCTGTAGTACGTCTGCAGTCTCTGATCATCTCCTGCAGTACGTCTGCAGTCTCTGGTCATCTCCAGTATTATGTTCCCTGTCTCTGACCATCTCTTGTATCATGTCTACAGTCTCTGACCATCTCTTGTATCATGTCTACAGTCTCTGACCATCTCCTGTAGTACGTCTGCAGTCTCTGACCATCTCTTGTATCTTGTCTGCAGTCTCTGACCATTTCCTGTCTAGCTTTAATACCTGGTTCATGGTTCCAGATTGGAGGAAGTTGTATCTTGACGGAGGCGCCCAGGTTGGGTGACAGACGGTACGTCACAGTTACCATGACTTCTTTAAATGTTTTTGTGAAAATTGGTTGGGTCGGGTTGATTATATTAGAAAATTGGCCAAGCGTCTAGCCAGCACCGAGCGTTATTTTACATTCATAAGTACAAGTGAATTAGGAATCTGAAGCTAACCAACACGTCTTTCGAACTCGGACGCGGCTTCACAGGAAGAGGATGCTGCACGTTTGACACATTCATGAACCTGACATTTCCTGTGTGCTTAGTTGTCTTGGAAGCTTTAGTGAGGCAGTTCTTAGACGTATCCTAATGAAATATTATACATAGCTGGTGCCCAATCTGTGGCCATTTGCCACTTTTTGTGCAGCCCTCGGAGCCCCTGCAGACACTAATCTGTGTTTCCCTATTGCCCTATGTATTACTGTCTTCTGAAGCATATCCCCCGCCTTCAACAACTCCTATAGTATGTTCCCAGTCTCTGACCATCTCCTGTATCATGTCTGCAGTCTCAGACCATCTCCTTTATTATGTCTGCAGTCTCTGACCATCTCTTGTATCATGTCGGCAGTATCTTACCATCTATTGTACCATGTCCGCAATCTCTAAACATCTCTTGTATCATGTCCGCAGTCTCTGACCATCTCTTATATTATGTCTGCAGTCTCTGACCATCTCTTGTATCAGGTCTGCAGTCTCAGACCATCTCTTGTATCAGGTCTGCAGTCTCAGACCATCTCCTTTATTATGTCTGCAGTCTCTGACCATCTCTTGTATCAGGTCTGCAGTCTCAGACCATCTCTTGTATCAGGTCTGCAGTCTCAGACCATCTCCTTTATTATGTCTGCAGTCTCTGACCATCTCTTGTATCAGGTCTGCAGTCTCAGACCATCTCTTGTATCAGGTCTGCAGTCTCAGACCATCTCCTTTATTATGTCTGCAGTCTCTAATCATATCTTGTATCATGTCGGTAGTCTCTGACCATCTCCTGTAGTGTGTCTGCCGTCTCTGACCATCTCTTGTATCATGTCTGCAGTTTCTGACCATCTCCTGTAGTGTGTCTGCCGTCTCTGTATCATGTCTGCAGTCTCTGATCATCTCTTGTATCATGTCTACAGTCTCTGACCATCTCCTGTAGTATGTTCAAAGTCACTGACCATCTCTTGTATCATGTCTGCAGTCTCTGATCATCTCTTGTATCTTTTCCGCAGTCTGACATTCTCTTGCATCATGCCTGTGGTCTCTGACCATCTCCTGTAGTATGTCTGCAGTCCTTGACCATCTCCAGTATTATGTTCCTAATCTCTGATCATCTCTTGTAGTGTGTCTTCAGTCTCTGACCATCTCTTGTATCATGCCTGCAGTCTCTGACCATCTCCATCCATACCAGACCCTTATCTGAGCACACAGCCAGCAGGTCAGGAAAGGGGGTGGGGACTAGCAAGCGCCCCCCCCCCTCCTGAACCATACCAGGCTGCATGCCCTCAACATGGCCCCCCTACCCCAAAGAACCTTGTCCCCATGTTGATGAGGACAAGGGCCTCTTCCCGACAACACTGGCCGTTGGTTGTCAGGTTCTGTGGGCGGGGGGGGCTTATCGGAATCTGGAAGCCCTCATTAACAAGGGAGCCCTGAGATCCCGGCCCCCCACCCTATGTGAATGAGTTTGGGGTTCATTGACGCGTGTCAGACTTCAAGTCGCAGGGCAAAGTCAGATCCAAAGTGAGACAACTGTCGTGTCATACCAGTGTGAACCCGGCCTTATGCCCCGTACACACCATCACTTTATGTGATGAAAAAAAATGACGTTTTTAAAAACGTCACTTTAATTGACCGTGTGTGGGGGAAAACGTCGTTTTATGTCTTCTAAAAAACGACCAAAAAAAATTGAAGCATGCTTCAATTTTATGTGTCGTTTTTCAAAACGTTGTTTTTTACTTCACAGAAATTGACCGTGTGTCGCAAAAAACGTTGTTTAAAAAGACGTTTTTACACCCGCGCATGCCCAGAAGCTACTTATGAAGCGAGCTTCAATGGAAAAAAGTGGTGGAACGTAACCTCGCTTTGCTAGAGCATTGTGAGAAAAACGATGGTGTGTAGGCAACTTCGTCTTTGAAAATTAAAGTTTCAAAAACGTCATTTTTTACTTCACAGAAAATGTCGTTTTTTTTCATCACATAAAGTAATGGTGTGTACGGGGCATTAGTGTCCGACTGTCCACCACAATATCACAATCCTACTATATGTCACTGATTGCCACCATTACTAGTAAAAATAAATAAATAGAAAAATCCCATAGTTTGTAGACGCCATAATGTTTGCGCAAACCTATCAATATATACGCTTATTGGGATTTTCTTTTTTTACAAAACAATTTGTAGCAGAATGCACACTGGCCTTAATTTATGAAGAAATTCTATTTTTTTTTATTGGATATGTTTTATAGCAGTAATAAATATTAGGGCTGTTACTGATTAAAATTTTTGTGTTCGATTAATCGTTTTTTTTTTTATCGATTAATCGACTAATTTCGATTAATTAACGCAAGAATATACACATTTGCCCCCATGCTGTAAGATTATACACATTTGCCCCGATGCTATAAGATTATACAGATTTGCCCTGATGCTGTAAGATTATACACATTTGCCCCATGCTGTAATATACACATCTGCCCCCATGTGTACATTACAGCAGCATGGGGGCAAATGTGTACATTACAGCAGCATGGGGGCAGATGTGTACATTACAGTAGCATGGGGGCAGATGTGTATATTAAAGCATGGGGGCAGATGTGTACATTACAGTAGCATGGGGGCAGATGTGTATATTAAAGCATGGGGGCAGATGTGTATATTAAAGCATGGGGGCAGATGTGTATATTAAAGCATGGGGGCAGATGTGTATATTAAAGCATGGGGGCAAATGTGTATATTAAAGCATGGGGGCAAATGTGTATATTACAGCATCTGCCCCCATGCTTTAATATACACATCTGCCCCCATGCTTTAATATACACATCTGCCCCCATACTGCAAGAATATACACATTTGCCCCCATGCTTTACATACACATTTGCCCCCATGCTTTACATACACATTTGCCCCCATGCTTTACATACACATTTGCCCCCATGCTTTACATACACATTTGCCCCCATGCTTCACATACACATTTGCCCCCATGCTTTACATACACATTTGCCCCCATGCTTTACATACACATTTGCCCCCATGCTTTACATACACATTTGCCCCCATGCTTTACATACACATATGCCCCCATGCTTTACATACACATATGCCCCCATGCTTTACATACACATTTGCCCCCATGCTTTACATACACATTTGCCCCCATGCTTTACATACACATATGCCCCCATGCTTTACATACACATATGCCCCCATGCTTTACATACACATATGCCCCCATGCTTTACATACACATTTGCCCCCATGCTTTACATACACATTTGCCCCCATGCTTTACATACACATATGCCCCCATGCTTTAATATAAAGGATGGTTGTCGTCCTCTCTTACCTACAGACCGGTCCGCAGAGTAGCTGATGGACACGTGCGCAAGGGAAGATAATACAAGCAGGCGGGCGGGTGATGATGACGTCAGCGCACCGCTACTTGGCTGCCGCCGGGTGGACCAAGATGGCCGCGGCTCCGGAGCTAGGCCGAAGCCGCGGTCTTTCCTATGGGCGAGACCGCGGAGCTCACTCCGCGGATCGTCGATCAAAATAATTTTAGTCGATCAAAGAAATTAACGATTAATCGAACAATTAATCGTTAATTTCCGCAGCCCTAATAAATATATATTTTTTCCCAAAATTGTCTGTATTTTTTGTTTTTGTTTAACCACTTTACCACTTGCCGACCGCCACATGTACATTTACGTCCACAGAATGGCACGTACAGGCATATGGGCGTACAGGTACGTCCCCGCCTTTCCGCGGGTCCGATCGGGACCCCCCCCCCCCCCGCTACATGTGGCGGTCGGATTCCCGCAGGGAGCGATCCGGGACGACGGCGCGGCTATTCGTTAATAGCCGCCCCGTCGCGATCTGAGCTGAAGAACGGGGAGAGCCGTATGTAAACACGGCTTCCCCGCGCTTCACTGCAGCGGCTGCATCGATCGTGTGATCCCTTTTATAGGGAGACTCGATCGATGACGTCAGTCCTACAGCCACACCCCCCTACAGTTGTAAACACACACTAGGTGAACCCTAACACCTTCAGCGCCCCCTGTGGTTAACTCCCAAACTGCAACTGTCATTTTCACAATAAAGAATGCAATTTAAATGCATTTTTTGCTGTGAAAATGACAATGGTCCCAAAAATGTGTCAAAATTGTCCGAAGTGTCCGCCATAATGCCGCAGTCATGAAAAAAATCGCTGATCGCCGCCATTAGTAGTAAAAATAATAAAACTATCCCCTATTTTGTAAACACTATAAATTTTGCGCAAACCAATCGATAAACGCTTATTGCGATTTTTTTAACCAAAAATAGGTAGAAGAATACGTATCGGCCGAAACTGAGGAAAAAAAAACGTTTTTTTTATATATTTTTGGGGGATTTTTATTATAGGAAAAAGGAAAAAATATAGATTTTTTTTCAAAATTGTTGCTCTATTTTTGTTTATAGCGCAAAAAATAAAAAACGCAGAGGTGATCAAATACCACCAAAAGAAAGCTCTATTTGGGGGGAAAAAAAAGGACGGCAATTTTGTTTGGGAGCCACGTCGCACGACCGCGCAATTGTCAGTTAAAGCGACGCAGTGCCGAATCGCAAAAACTGGCCGGGTCCTTTACCTGCATTTTGGTCCGGGTCTTAAGTGGTTAAAGACCGCTCACCACATATATACTGCGACAGGGCGGCTCTCTTGCGCCCAATAACGTACCTGTATGCAATTTTGTTTAATAGATACTGTGGGTGTGCACTCATTGGACAAAGGGGGAGCCAATCAGTGGGTCCCGTTGACTCGTTGTTCGCCGGCCACCAGCGATCATTCCCCCCCCAGAGGCAGAATGGTGATCAAGGCAGATCGCCGTTCTGACAGGGGAGGATGCAGATCTTCTGTTCCTGCTAATCAGGAACACAGATCTCTGGATCTCTTTGTTCATCCAGTCAGTCCATCCCCCACACAGTTAGTAAGCACCCCCTAGGCACACTTAACACTTTAATCGCCCCCTGGTGTTACCCCTTTCCTGCCAGTGTCATTAGTACAGTGCATATTTTTAGCACTGATCACTACAATGTCACTGGTTCCCAAAAAAGTATCAAAAGTGTCAGATTTGTTCGCCGCAATGTCGCAGTCCCGCTACAAATCACTGACCATTACTAGTTAAAAAATAAATAAAAAATACCATAAAAATATCCCAAACCAAATCAATATACACTTATTGGGACTTTTTTTTTATACTAAAAATATGTAGCGGAATACATATTGGCCTAAATTAATTAAGAAATTAGATGTTTTTCAAAAATTTTATTGGATGTGTTTTATAGCAGAATTAAAAAAAATATAAAAAGAAATTGTTGGTATTTTATTATTTATAGCGCAAAAAAAAAACTCAGATGTGATCAAATACCACCAAAATAAAGCTCTATTTGTGGGGAAAAAGGGTATTCATTTTATTTGGGTACAACGTCGCACGGCAGCGGAATTGTCAGCTAAAGTAACGCAGTGCTCTATCGCAAAAAATGGCCTGGTCAGGAAGGGGGGGGGTAAATCTTCCAGAGGTCAAGTGGTTAACCAATTGAGGACAGAGTCTCTTTTTGAGATTTGTTGTTTACAAGTTAAAATAATTTATTTTTTGATAGAAAATTACTTAGAACCCCCAAACATATATATATATATATACACACACACCGTATATACTCGAGTATAAGCCGAGTTTTTCAGCACATTTTTTGTGCTGAAAATGCCCCCTCGGCTTATACTCGAGCCACCTTTTTGCGCCTGATCTCCCGGACTTTGGGGACCCGGTACCGTAGGTCCCCTGGACACCTTGCCACACATGTAGCCCCACTCTTCCTCTACAAGTGTGCAAAGTTTGTTGTCTGGGGGACCTACGGCCGGGGAGCACCAATTTTTCAAAGCCGGGGCACCCCTTCCATAGACCCCCATGTTAAACGTCAGTTTGGTCATGGACACAGTGAGGCAAAGTGAGGCACAGTGAGGCATGCAGATGGACACCCTAGGCTTATACTCGAATCAATACGTTTTCCCAGTGTTTTTGTGGTAAAATAAGGTGCCTCGGCTTATACTTGAGTATATATATATTTTTTTTCAGACACCCTAGAGAATAAAATGGCGGTCGTTGCAATATTTTGTCACACCGTATTTGCGCAGCGGTCTTACAAGTGCAATTTTTTTTGGGGGGGGGGAATACACAGGGCCAGATTCACGAAAAATTACGACGGCGTAACGTATGTCCTTTACGTTACTCCGCCGCAAGTTTTCATCGTAAGTGCTTGATTCACAAAGCACTTGCGTGTAAACTTGCGGCGGCGTAGCTTAAAGCCGTCCGGCGCAAGCCCGCCTAATTCAAATGGGGCGGGGACCATTTAAATTAGGCGCGTTCCCGCGCCGGACGTACTGCGCATGCTCCGTTTTGAAATTTCCCGCCGTGCTTTGCGCGAAATGACGTCGCCCCGACGTAATGTTTTGAACGGCGACGTGCGTAACGTACTTTCGTATTCCCGGACGACTTACGGAAAAAAAATAAAAATATTGAAATTCGACGCGGGAACGACGGCCATATTTTAACATGGGCTGTCAATTGTTACACCACCTAAATAGCAGCCGTAACTTTGCAACGCGAAAAAGCCGACTAGCGACGACGTAAGAGAATGCGACGAAAGCGCGTACCTTCGTGGATCGCCGTAAACAGCTAATTAGCATACCCGACGCGGAAAACGACGCGAACTCCACCCAGCTGCCGCCGAAGTATTGCATCCTAAGATCCGAAGCCGTACGCCTGTCGGATCTTAGCCAAATGCTGTCGTATCTTTGTTTGTGAATTACAAATAAAGATACGACGCGGCAAATTTGAAAGTACGCCGGAGTATCAGCAGATACTCCGGCGTACTTATTCTGTGAATCTGGCCCACTTTTTTTTATAAAAAAATGAGACAACAGTAAAGTTAGCCCAATTTTCTGCTATATTGTGAAAAGTAATGTTACGCCGAGTAAATTGATACCAAACATGTCACGCTTCAAAATGGCGCCCGCTCGTGGAATGGCGACAAACATTGGCACTTAAAAATCTCTATTGGCAACGTTTAAAAATTTCTACTGGTTGCCAGTATTGAGTGACAGAGGAGATCTAGTGCTAGAATTATTGCTCTCGCTCTAACAATCGCTGTGATACCTCACATGTGTGATTTTAACACCGTTTTCATATGCGGACGCTGCTCACGTATGTGTTCGCTTCTGCGTGGGAGCTCGGCGGGACGGGGCACTTTAATTATTATTTTTTTTATTATTTATTTTACTTTTCAGCTGACCATTTGTGCACAGTGACTAAGTGACTCGTCAGAGTTTATCTATAGGAAATAACTGAGCTAGAATTAGACGGAAGCCATTGGGAAGGTGGGAACATGAAATGCGTTGAGTGATGTGCGAATGGATTTCGATGCTGAGATTATGCCCGGCGATTCCCCTGATTGCGGTTTTGCTATAAACCGGAGAACACTCATTTACAACGATGATTTAAGATGGGGGGGGGTGACGTCTAATGGACTGAGGCAGCTTTGGACGGATCCTCTCTCCGTCTCCCCGGAGTCTCACTCCATGTGAAATGGACTCGCCCGAAAATGGAGTTTTAATGTATGAAGGAAAAGCTTTCCATAATTCATCAGACGAGGAAATCTCCGCTCTGCTCTTGTGGAGCGAGTTTAGTTTCGCTAGCGGAGGCTTGTGAAGATCTTCCAGCTAATGGAGATTATAAGACGCCTGGGGGGGTGCTGAGTAATGAACACATGGCTCTTCCTGATCAACAAGTCATCTCAGCATCATAATAATCACAATCATAGCCCACATCACCTGACTGTATACAAATCATTCTCGTGGAGGAAATGCACAATCTTTCTTTTTCTAATTTTGGCTAGAGAAATTGATTTTTTATTCGTGCCCTGGTCCCCATTGGGGTCATTTTCTATCACTTCCTGTTATGTCACCAAGACAGGAAATAAGTGGAACCCCCCCCCCCCCATTGGTGCACAAAAAACGTAAACATATTTATATTTCATTTTACTGGGATTCATAAATATGCAGGTTAAAAACAAGCCGTGCAATAATAACCTTCAGCATTGGTTTCATTGGATGCAATAATAACCCCCAACATTGGTGTCAAAGGACACAATAATAACCCCCAACATTGGTGTCAGTGGACACAATAATAACCCCCAACATTGGTGTCAGTGGACACAATAATAACCCCCAACATTGGTGTCAGTGGACACAATAATAACCCCCAGCATTGACGTCAGTGGATGCAATAATAACTCCCAATATTTGTGTCCAAGGATACAATAATAACCCCCAACATTGGTGTCAGTGGATACAATAATACCTCCAACATTGGTGTCAGTGGATGTAATGATAACTATCATCATTGGCGTCAGTGTACGCAATAATAACCCCCAACATTGGTGTAAGTGTACGCAATAATGACACCCAACATTGGTGTCAGTGGATGTAATAATGACCTCCAGCATTGGTGTCAGTGGCTGCAATAATAACCCCCAATATTGGTGTCAGTGGCTACAATAATAAACCCCAACATTGGTGTCAATGGATGTAATAATAATTCATTCAAAGTGATTTCTCAAAAAATAAAGCATTGAGACATGGATGGTTAGAGACATGGATGGAGACATGGATGGTTAGAGACATGGATGGTTAGAGACATGGATGGATAGATGGAGACATGAATGGATGGAGACATGAATGGATGGAGACATGGATGGATGGAGACATGGATGGATGGAGACATGGATGGATGGAGACATGGATGGATAGATGGAGACATGGATGCATGGAGACATGGATGCATGGAGACATGGATGCATGGAGACATGGATGCATGGAGACATGGATGCATGGAGACATAGATAGATGGAGACATGGATGGACGGAGACATGGATAGAGACATGGATGGACGGAGACATTGATGGATGGAGACATGGATGGATAGAGATATGGATAGATGGAGACATGGATGGATAGATGGAGACATGGATGGATGGAGACATGGATGGATGGAGACATGGATGGACGGAGACATGGATGGATAGAGACATGGATGGATGGAGACATGGATGGATGGAGACATGGATGGACGGAGACATGGATGGACGGAGACATGAATGGAAACATTGATGGATGGAAACATGGATGGATAGAGACATGGATAAATGGAGACATGGATGGACGGAGACATGGATGGAAACATTGATGGATGGAGACATGGATGGATAGAGACATGGATAGATGGGGACATGGATGGATGGAGACATGGATGGAGACATGGATAGATGGAGACATGGATGGACGGAGACATGGATGGATAGAGACATGGATGGATAGATGGAGACATGGATGGATGGAGACATGGATGGATGGAGACATGGATGGACGGAGACATGGATGGATAGAGACATGGATGGATAGAGACATGGATGGATGGAGACATGGATGGATGGAGACATGGATGGACGGAGACATGGATGGACGGAGACATGGATGGAAACATTGATGGATGGAAACATGGATGGATAGAGACATGGATAAATGGAGACATGGATGGACGGAGACATGGATGGAAACATTGATGGATGGAGACATGGATGGATAGAGACATGGATAGATGGAGACATGGATGGACGGAGACATGGATGGAGACATGGATGGACGGAGACATGGATGGAGACATGGATGGAGACATTGATGGATAGAGACATGGATAGATGGAGACATGGATGGATGGAGACATGGATGGATGGAGACATGGATGAATGGAGACATGGATGGATGGAGACATGGATGGATGGAGACATGGATAGATGGAGACATGGATGGATGGAGACATGGGTGGAGACATGGATGAATGGAGACATGGATGAATGGAGACATGGATGAATGGAGACATGGATGGATGGAGACATGGATGGGTAGATGGAGACATGGATGGATGGACTGAGACATGGATGGACGGAGACATGGATGGACGGAGACATGAATGGATGGACACATGGATGGACGGAGACATGGATGGAGGGAGACATGGATGGACGGAGACATGGATGGATGGAGACATGGGTGGAGACATTGATGGATGGAGACATGGATAGAGACATTGATGGATGGACACATAGATAAAGACATGGGTGGATGGAGACATAGATAGAGACATGGATGGATAGATGGAGACATGGATGGATGGAGACATGGATGGATGGAGACATGGATGGATGGAGACATGGTTGGATGGAGACATAGATGGAGACATGGTTGGATGGAGACATGGATGAATGGAGACATGGATGGATGGAGACATGGATGAATGGAGACATTGATGGATGGAGACATAGATAGAGACATTGATGGATGGACACATAGATAAAGACATGGGTGGATGGAGACATAGATGGAGACATGGATGGAGACATGGATGGATAGATGGAGACATGGTTGGATGGAGACATGGTTGGATGGAGACATGGTTGGATGGAGACATAGATGGAGACATGGATGGATGGAGACATAGATAAAGACATGGTTGGATGGAGACATAGATGGAGACATGGTTGGATGGAGACATAGATGGAGACATGGTTGGATGGAGACATGGTTGGATGGAGACATGGATGGACGGAAACATGGATGGATGGAGACATGGATGGATGGAGACATGGATGGATGGAGACATGGATGGATGGAGGAGTTTGCTTTAAATATTAAAAATTAATTTTCAGTTAGTGGTGCTCAGATCCAGTTGAGTTCTGCCTTAATAAATATAATATATACAGCATAGATATGTATAGAATATATTTTATATTATTTTGTATTTATTCTGTAAATGGATACATTTATCTCACATAAATAGCACTCAGTGGAAATCATTGTTGCCGAGTTTTGGGGTATTTTGTATTCGGTGGCACAGAACGTTCCTCTAGAATTACCTTTCTTTTTCATTTTTCAGTCCCGTTTCTCTGCGGAGAATATTCTGGGAGTTTTTCAGATTGAAGCAAAAATGAAACATAACCAGGAAGCCGAGATTAAATCACAGCCGCATTTAAAATGTGATTAAAGACAATTAATGGCTGGTGGCGGGGTCTGGAGTTCAGTCGCTGTCTCAGCATGATGTAGTGCAGAATATCGCTTACAGTCAGGCTCTCGGCATAAATTTAATTTGTTGCATAGACGCCAGTCTTCTTCCAAATTTATGAATCTGTGTGTGATATATACCGGTAATTCCATTTTTACCAGACGATATCTACTTACCGTCCTCACTTACGTTTCTTATAAATGTAGTAACGTCGGTGTATCTGATGAATATGTCAGCAGCGGGCACCCTTAGAGGGAACGAGTCAGGAATCCCAACACTCAGTGAAATTGGTATAATCAGGGCTAATTTTTTCAGCTGGAACTTGGTAGAACTCAGTTTCCACCACCTCTGGCTCAGGCGCTTCTATGTTTACAAGTGATTTCTTGTCTCCCAACGGCTCCCACAAATCTGATCTCCTGAGCGTCTGAATGCAGGATGGGGACGCATGAAGGGAGATGCAGGTGCCCTTGGGTGCAGTGCAGATCTCAACACACCCAAGGGATGGTCTCCCTGCAAGTAGGAGAAGCAGAGCCAACTACAGTGTGCAGGGAGGTACTAGAGGCAGCTGGTTTAGGGTTGCCACCTGTCCAGGATTCACCCGGACAGTGTGAGTTTTGAGTCATGTGTCCAGGTTTCAGGCAGACTGGGCTGTGGCTCCCCAAGTAACCAAGATAGCCGTGTTAATTTTCACACCAAATTTCGATTTTTGCTAACCCGAGCCGATCCATTCCAGCACCGTGCACGAGCCCAGCCACTGTCTCAGTCCTCATTGGATAGATTGATGGCAGCGGGAGCCATTGGCTCCCACTGCTGTCATTCCAATCCAGTGACACGGGAGCCGGGGGTGGGGCTGAGTCCTGCTGTCTGTGTTAATGGACACAGCAGCAAGACTTAGGAGCGTGCCCGCATGGATGCCCCAATGGAGAGTAGCTCTCCGTGGGGGCACCCAAAGAGGAGGAGTGCAGCCGTTGGAACCCCAGATGAAGAGGATCAGGGCTGCTCTGTTTAAAACCCTTGCACAGAGCAGGTACAGTACATATAGTTTTGTCTGTGGTGAGATAAGCCCTTCCACATGCACCTTGCTCCAAAAACTAGTTATAAATTAGGGCGGTTGCCATTTTTTCTTAGATTTAATGTACAGACCAATAACACAAGCAAACAGAAATTAACCACTTGGTGCCCACCCTATAACCAAAAGATGGCTACAGCGCGGGCTTAAAATGCCAGGAGGGTGTACATGGACGTCCTCCCATTCTTGTGCTGCCCGCCCGACCCCTGGGGCACGTGCAGCGTGCTTTGTGACCGCTGAGTCCTTGGGACTCGGCTGATCACAGATCAGGTAAAGGGCCAATCATTGGCATGTGATCAGCTGTTAGCCAATGACAGCTGACCGCCGGACCGGTTTCACCGTACATGTCTGCCCGGGGATTTCTGTACGATGGCTGTACTAACCATCGTACAGAAATCCGCGCGTAAACAATACGCGGGGCGTGTCCGCGGTGTCGCCGCGACAATGACGCGGCGACGTGGGCGGGCCTGCCAGTTAAATGCTTCCACGCATGCGTCAAAGTCATTCGACGCATGCGAGGGATGGCGGGCGCTCGGACATGTACGGTAGGTCTGTACAGACGACCGAACATGTCCGAGCGGGCAGGATTCCAGCGGACTGTTTTAAAACAAGTCCAGGAATATTTGTCTGCTGGGAAAAGGCCCGGCGGGCAAATGTTTGCTGGAATCCTGCACGCTCGGGCCTACACACGACCGAACATGTCTGCTGAAACTGGCCCGCGGACCAGTTTCAGCAGACATGTTTGGTCGTGTGTACGGGGCCTTAGAGTGACATCGGTCCCCTTAGTGCCCTCCAGTGCTGCTAATCAGTGCATTGCAGTGCTGCTAATCAGTGTCCACCAGTGCCTCATCATCGGTGCCACCTCTCCATGCCGCTTATCAGTGCCCATCAATGCCACCTATCAGTGTCACCCAGAGGTGTATCTAGTGAAAATGGTGCCTATGGCAAGCACTGAAACTGCGCCCCTGTCAAAACATTTGAAACCTTTCAGATAACCAGGGACAGGGAGGGATGCAGTGCGACGAGGACATAGAGGGACACTGGGGACCACTGGCGGCTGGTGCTGAATTTTTTTTTGGGGGGGGGGGGGCGCAAACAAACTGAAAAAAAAAAAAATCAATTGCAGCCACTGTGCCCATCAAAAGCAGCCACTGTGCCATCAATGGCCAGTCATAGGCCGTCATGGGGGCACCTGTCACGCCCCTTCCCGGGCCAAGTAGCAATATTAGCAATTGCTGTGCCGGCGCCGCGCTTCAGCAGGCCGGCCGCGATGCCGGGAGCTACATTAGTGCGGGAGGCGGCCGCAGGAGGACGGGTGGGGGTTTTTCCGTGCAGGGGGTAGCTTTTTGCCACTCCCCTCCCCATTGCGCCCATGGCACTTGCCATGGCTGCCATACCCTAGATACGCCACTGGTGTCACCTATCAGTGTCACCCATCAGTGCAGCCACATCAGTGCATCCTGATCAGTGCCACCTATCAGTGCCCATCAGTGTCGCCTTATCAGCGCCCATCCGTGAAGGAGAAAAACTACATGTTTGCAAAACTTTATAACAAAATATGAATTTTTTTTTTTTTTTTTTCAAAATCTTTTTTTGTTTGTTTAGCAAAAAATAAAAACCCCAGTGGTGATTAAATACTACCAAAAGAAAGTTCTATTTGTGTGAACAAAATGATAAAAATGTCATATGTGTACAGTGTTGCGTGGCCGTGCAATTGTCATTCACAGTGTGACAGCGCTGAAAAATGGCCTGGGCAGGAAGGGGGTAAGAGTGCCCAGTAAGCAAGTGGTTAAAAGAGTGCAGCACTGAATGATAAAATATAAACAAATATCAAAAATCATTGAATCAAACAACATATAAAGTGCATAATTAAATGTCCATGCAATAAAGTGCAAAAAAAAGTCCATATTAAAAGAGTGAAAATTCTACAAATGGATGTTGATTGATGAACAACAGTGAAATCCTATATAAAACTTCCAGACCACCAACGACTCCCCTTATTCGTGCTCCCCCCCAATGGGTTTAGGCTCACCTCTAGGAATGCCACCCCCCCCCCCCAACTAAGTAGGGTCAGAAAACGCCTGTGAGTCACCCCAGGACTCAGCGAGACATCCAACACAGCTGGCTCCTAACCTTCTCCCAAGATCTCCTTAGTACTGTATGTCAGCAGCAGAGCATATGCAGACTCCAATAGTGCTTGAATTGTTTAAAACACTTTAACATGCGTTTATTAACCTCTTGACGACCGAGGACGTCCCTGGGACGTCCTCCTCTTTGTGCGGTGATATCTGAATGATGGGTGCAGCTACAGGCATCATTCAGATATCGGAGTCTGTTCACGATAAGAATGATCAAAGCGGCAATCCGGTCGTTGGATCGTTCTTAGAGGCAGCGGAAGGGGACGTTCCCCCCTCCCGCCGCCATCCGGTGCTTCTCCGGGCTCTCCCGTGCCATCGGGGGCCCGGAGAGCGAATCGGTCGGCGGTGCTGGAAAGCATAGAGATGACTGGTGACCAGATGGTCACTAGTCATCTCTATGACCGTCGGAGGCCCGGGCGCGACGTTATGACGTCACGCCCGGTACCCGGAAGTAAACAAAGCCGCAATCGCGGCTGTCGGCATGAGATCGGTAATTTTTTTTTCACCGATTTCATGCTTGTAAGCCTGGAGGAGAGATGTGAGGTCTTATTCACCCCACAACTCTCCATTAAGAGGGCCTGTCACACTGATTCCTATTACAAGAGATGTTTACATTCCTTATAATAGGAATAAAAGTGATAAAAAAAAAAATGTAAAAAAAAGTGTAAAAATAAAAAGAATTAATAAAAATAAAAATAAAATTAAAACATTTTTTTTTTTCAAAACGCCCCTGTCCCCGTTATCTCGCGCGCAGAAGCGAACACGCATGCAGGTCCCGCCCACATATGTAAACGCCGTTCAAACCCCACATGTGAGGTATTGTTGCGTGCGTTAGAGTGTGAGCAATAATTCTAGCACTAGACCTCCTCTGTAACTTGAAAATAGTAACCTGTAAAAAATGTTAAAGCGTCACCTATGGAGATTTTTAAGTACCGAAGTTTGGCACCATTCCATGAGTGTGCGCAATTTTAAAGCGTGACATGTTGGGTATCTATTTACTCGGCGTAAGCCGCGTAACATCACCTTTCACATTGTACAAAAAAATTGGGCTAACTTTACTGTTTTGTTATTTTTTAATTAATGAAACCGTTTTTTTCCCCCCAAAAAAGGCTTTTGAAAAATTATTGCGCAAATACTGTGCGAGTAAAAAAGTTGCAATGACCACCATTTTATTCCCTAGGGTTCTGATTAATTTTCTAGCAAAAAAATTGTGATTTTTGCATGAAGGAGAGAAGTGCCAAAATTGGCCCGGTGGTAAAGTGGTTAAAATGTACAGGGTACTCACAATATGCGGGTGCTTCCAGCGCACCACACTATTACGTACATGGGTTTAAAATGCAACATAAAGCCGCACATCCAAAATCTCAATCGGCTCCTCAAATCGCTATAGAGCCCAAGTGCCTTCACCGTCTTAGCCCCTCCCCTATACTTGTTCGACACAGGGTCATGTGTCTTCCTCAGGGGGTCTCTCTAGATCCCCCTGAGGAAGACATGTGACCCTGTGTCGAACAAGTGTAGGGGAGGGGCTAGGACGATGAAGGCTCCACACTTACTGTATGTAACTGATGGCCCATCACTATGATAATGGCCTTCTCAGTGAAAAGAAAGATGCAAGAGGTGTGTAAAGGTGTGTACCCCGTTCATAATCAGCCAGTCTGCTCTGTACAGTGCAGAGATCATCAGATCTGCACACCAGGATGGAGAGTGAAGGCATCTTCTTAACAAAGGGCCAGAGTCACCTGATGATGTCAGCGACCGGGGCATGCTGGGTTAATGACACAACAAGGGGGCAGGGTCGCCTGCTGATGTCATCGGGTGACTCCGCCCCTTAGCTATTTAAGAAACACGGAGGAGCAGGCAGCTGGTGGGAGCATTTGACGAGGCCAGAGGTTTTTTTCTTTCTTTTTCTTCGGGTCCGGTGGTGTGGCGGACATCGTGATTGACGATTGATCTACATCAGGGGACTTTTTCAAACTTTTTTTTTTAATAAAGGAATTGTCAAAAACGTCTGTACCGTCTATTCCGTTTTTACGCTTTTTTGGTGAATGAGTAGGGGTACTACATATGTACCCCATACTCATTTACATTGGGTGGGGACCAGGATCTGGGGGCCCCCTTGTTAAAGGGGGCTTTCAGATTCTGATAAAAGCCCCCTGCCTGCTTCACAGCCGGTTCCCTACTGCGCATGCGTAAAGCAGGCTGCGCTTGGTAAATGGCCCAGTGGCAGGGGAAGGAGGAGGGGGCAAAGAAACGCCGGAAAAACGTTCAAGGATGCTACAAGTGGGAATGCAGCCTCAGAACAGCCCAGCATTTGGCTTGGGGTAGGGATTGGGAGGTTGGTACAGGTAGGTGCATGTACCTCTGGGAAAACTTTCACTTTGTACTTTAAAGCGGGGGTTCACCCAAAAAAATAAAATTCAAATTACCTCTAGCAGAGCCAGCATACTAAGGACATTACATTTCGGCAGGTCATTTTTTTTTTTTTCTCCGTACATACCTTTATATTCTGTTTTTGTCCAGGGCTTCCGGGTTCCAATGACTGCAGGACTGGGCGTTCCTATCCTTCCGTTCGATGATTGACGGCTTGTGAAACAGGTGACCTGTCGCACAACGCGCGTCACCAGATGTCTGGAAATTGCTGAGCTGCGAGTCGGCACTATACGGCGCCGGCGCAGTCAGCTCTACACGGCGGGCGCAGGCGCCGTATAGTGCCGACTCCCAGCTCAGCTATTTTTTCGGAAATCTGGTGACGCGCGTTGTGCGACAGGTCACCTGTTTCACAAGACGTCAATCATCGAACGGAAGGATAGGAACGCCCAGTCCTGCAGTCATCGGAACCCTGAGGCAGGGATAGGAACGCCCAGTCCCGGAGTCATCAGAACGCGGAAGCCCTGGACAAAATCCGGATATAAGGGTAAGTACAGAGAAAAAAAAAAAAAAACCTGCCGAAATGAAATGTCGTTACTATTGTACTATTAATGTAAAAAATTTGTTTTTAGGGTGAACCTCCACTTTAATCAGTTCTGGGTTTTTAATTCCTCACGGCAGAATCTCTTCAACATCAATTCAACACTTAATAAAGCGTCCATATGAAATTTTCCGCACATTGCGATGTCATCCGCCGCTTTCCAGCATCTGAAAGCACTTTTTGTGGTCTAAATATAGATTTCATGTTTTGGCCGCCTGCGTCTTCCATTCTGTGCTTCCCTCAACACTGCCTTTTCTGTTCCTCGTAAAGTCGCGCAGGGTGTGGCGCGAAGGGGCTATATATGGAATTTGGAAAGGGAAAGAAGCGAGAAAACGCCTCTTATGGAAACGAATTAGATACTAGTTGTCCAATCTGATAGATGAGGAACTCCTGATACGTTTTCACATATTTGTGAAGCAGATTAGATAAATAGTGAGAACCATGAGAGTTTGTGAATGCTTTTTGAAGTTTCCCTATGAATATAAACTGTTGTGGTGTGTCTCATACTTCCCGATTTTTGAACTTGAGAATGAGGGACAGTTGAGCGAGGCAGCAACCTGCAACGCGCTACGCATGCCACGGCAAAAGTGGGTGTGGCCAAGCTGTTAACAGTGAGAGGGGCTTAAAGGGGTCAAATCCAATGACCCAGGTGCTGGGGGGCGGGGCTGAGTCATACACTTGGCGGCTATGGATGCAGAGTGTATGACACAGGAGCGCGCCCGCAAGGTAACCCCCTCGGGAGAGAGCTTCCCAGAAGGGGTTATCTATTGCGGGGAGGAGCCGCGAGAGCCGCCGTGGGTCCCCAGAACAGGAGGATCAGGGGTACTCTGTGCAAAACGAACTGCACAGTGGAGGTAAGTATGAACCTTTAGTGTCACTTTAGGGGGCATGGTTAAACATGCTTCCTGCACTACTCTGCATTAAAGGAAAGTGAAAAGAACGTGTGCCCTGATGTGCCCAGTACCCTGTGCCCTGCCGTGCCCAGTACCCTGTGCCCTGCCATGCCTAGTACCCTGATGTGCCCAGTACCCTGTGCCCTGCCGTGGCCAGTACCCTGATGTGCCCAGTGCCCTGCCTAGTACCCTGATGTGCCCAGTACCCTGTGCCCTGCCATGCCCAGTACCCTGATGTGCTCAGTGCCCTGCCTAGTACCCTGATGTGCCCAGTACCCTGTGCCCTGCCATGCCCAGTACCCTGTGCCCTGCCATGCCTAGTACCCTGATGTGCCCAGTACCCTGTGCCCTGCCATGGCCAGTACCCTGATGTGCCCAGTGCCCTGCCGTGCCCAGTACCCTGATGTGCCCAGTACCCTGTGCCCTGCTGTGCCCAGTACCCTGATGTGCCCAGTACCCTGTGCCCTGCCATGCCTAGTACCCTGATGTGCCCAGTACCCTGTGCCCTGCCATGCCTAGTACCCTGATGTGCCCAGTGCCCTGCCCTGCCATGCCCAGTACCCTGTGCCCTGCCATGCCTAGTACCCTGATGTGCCCAGTACCCTGTGCCCTGCCGTGGCCAGTACCCTGATGTGCCCTGCCGTGCCCAGTACCCTGATGTGCCCAGTACCCTGTGCCCTGCTGTGCCCAGTACCCTGATGTGCCCAGTACCCTGTGCCCTGCCATGCCTAGTACCCTGATGTGCCCAGTACCCTGTGCCCTGCCATGCCTAGTACCCTGTGCCCTGCCCAGTACCCTGTGCCCTGCCATGCCTAGTACCCTGATGTGCCCAGTACCCTGTGCCCTGCCGTTCCCAGTACCCTGATGTGCCCAGTACCCTGTGCCTTGTCGTGCCCAGTACCCTGTGCCCTGCCGTGCCCAGTACCCTGTGCCCTGCTGTGCCCAGTACCCTGCTGTACCCAGTACCCTGATGTGCCCCATACCCTGTGCCCAGTACCCTGATGTGCACCATACCCTGTGCCCAGTACTCTGATGTGGCCTGTGACCTGCCGTGCCCAAGTACCGTGATGTGCCCAGTACCCCGCTGTGCCCTGATGTGCCCAGCACCCTGATGTGCCCAGTACACCGCTGTGCCCTAATGTGCAAAGCACCCTGATGTGCCCAGTACCCTGATGTGCACCATACCCTGTGCCCACTGACCACCAATGTAAGAGACATCCTTCCCACTGACCACCAATGTAAGAGACATTCTTAAATTTGAAAACTGTCACATGACATTAAAAAAAAAGTATCGGTAATCGGTATCGGCGAGTACATGAAAAAAAGTATCGGTACTTGTACTCAGTCCTAAAAAAGTGGTATCGGGACAACCCTACAAAAAAACACACCCCTGCCCATCCCCACCATAGGAATTCATGCACCCGGCATCCTGAAAGGTGCCAGGCACAGGGCTAGAGAGGAAGGTGGCATGGATGGGGGGCGCAGCGCCCGTGCGCCCACATTGGATGGTCCACCCCTGCTTTGACACATATAAACTCCAGCATAATAACACAAAATAATGCTTCCATTATATATGGTTTTGCACACACTGATTATAGACAGAGAGCTAACACTTTGTCTGAGCCTACCTTACAGAAGAACTTCATTATAATAGTCAGGGGCCGATTGAGATGACTGTTGAGACGATAAACACTTTAATGAGAAGCAGTCATGGCCCGTCCATTAGGGACGCAGGGGCGCTGGCCCCTAATCTATGCGTCCGGCCCCTAATCAACAAGCAGGGCACCGGACGCATGGATCTCAATGTTTTTTTTTTTTAAGCACATGATTCGAGTCTGTGGGCCGGATTCATATATGAGATACGACGGCGTATCTCCTGATACGCCGTCGTATCTCTGAGTCCGGCCGTCGTATCTATGCGGCTGATTCATAGAATCAGGTTCCGCATAGATCCCCCTAAGATCCGACTTACACCGTCAGATCTTAGGCTGCAATTCCCGGCCGGCCGCTAGGTGGCGCTTCGGTTTGTATACGCGACAAATATGCAAATGAGGAGAACCGCCGATTCAGAAACGAACGCCCGCCCGTCGTTTTTTTTACGTCGCTTGCGTTTGGCTTTTTCCGGCGTATAGTTACCCCTGCTATGTGAGGGGTATTCTATGTTAAGTATGGCCGTCGTTCCCGCGCCGAGTTTTGAATTTTTACGTCGTTTGCGTAAGTCGATTCAGAATACGGCCTGACGCAAGTTACGCTCACGCCGAAACCTAGCGACGTCATTTTGAGCAATGCACGCTGGGAAATTTAGCCGGCGGCTCATGCGCAGTTCGATCGGCGCGGGGACGCGCCTGATTTAAATACTACACTCCCCCTAGCCGCGGAATTTGAATTCCGCCGGGGGATTTATGATACCCCGCCGCAAGTTTTGAGGTAAGTGCTTTCTGAATACAGCACTAGCCTCTCAAACTTGCGCCGGCGGATCGTAAATCAGATAGATTACGCGGATCTAAAGATCCGCTAATCTATCTGAATCTACCCCTGTGGCTCTAATTGGCTTAAAAAAAAGGATGGGCTCGGGGGCGCAGAGCACTGTGCCCTGAGCCCACCCAGTTGTCTGACAATAGCAAACTAATATTCGCTATTTTCTTCCTGATTCTCCTCCCGGGCCAATCAGGAAGGGGGTCTTGCGACCTGATTGGCCGAGAGGAGAATCGATCGCCGCAGAGGGAAGGAGGAGGGAAGCCGCCGTGAAGCCGGAGACGGAAGCTGAGAAGGTGGCCACCGCTATGGAGGAGGAGGAGACACAGGAAGAAGCCAAAGCTGCTAGATTGGTTAAGTGGGGGGCTGGTGGGGGACAGATGAGCAGGTGTCTTGTTTGCCACCCCCCCCAAAAAAAATATACAGCACCAGCTGTCACTGGTGAGAAGTATGTAATGTAGAATACAGTGCACCCCCCCCCCCATTTCAACGAAAATTCCCACTCTTTCCTGCCAAAAAAATAAAAATGCTCACCCCTCCCCTCCAAACACAAATTATCCCCCTCCCAACACAAATCCTCAGCCCTTCCTCAGCACACATCCTACTCCATGGTCAGCACAATGAAGATTTCAAGATTTTTTATTGCATCATAAGTGCAGAGCCAACTGCATGACACCAATGATCTTTTTAGCTGTGTGTAAAGGGGGCGTTCTTCCTATAGACCACCAATGTAAGAAGCATTCTTCTCACTGATCACCAATGTAAGGAACATTCTTCCCACTGATCACCAATGTAAGGAACATTCTTCTCACTGATCACCAATGTAAGGAACATTCTTCCCACTGATCACCAATGTAAGGAACATTCTTCTCACTGATCACCAATGTAAGGAACATTCTTCTCACTGATCACCAATGTAAGGAACTTTCTTCTCACTGATCACCAATGTAAGGGACATTCTTCTCACTGATCACCAATGTAAGGGACATTCTTCTCACTGATCACCAATGTAAGGAACATTCTTCCCACTGATCACCAATGTAAGGAACATTCTTCTCACTGATCACCAATGTAAGGAACATTCTTCTCACTGATCACCAATGTAAGGAACATTCTTCCCACTGATCACCAATGTAAGGAACATTCTTCTCACTGATCACCAATGTAAGGAACATTCTTCTCACTGATCACCAATGTAAGGAACATTCTTCTCACTGATCACCAATGTAAGGAACATTCTTCCCACTGATCACCAATGTAAGGAACATTCTTCTCACTGATCACCAATGTAATGGACATTCTTCTCACTGATCACCAATGTAAGGGACATTCTTCCCACTGATCACCAATGTAAGGGACATTCTTCTCACTGATCACCAATGTAAGGGACAATCTTTTCACTGATCACCAATGTAAGGGACATTCTTCCCACTGATCACCAATGTAAGGGACATTCTTCTCACTGATCACCAATGTAAGGAACATTCTTCTCACTGATCACCAATGTAAGGGACATTCTTCTCACTGATCACCAATGTAAGGAACATTCTTCTCACTGATCACCAATGTAAGGGACATTCTTCCCACTGACCACCAATGTAAGGGACATTCTTCCCACTGATCACCAATGTAAGGAGCATTCTTCCCACTGATCACCAATGTAAGGAACATTCTTCCCACTGATCACCAATGTAAGGAGCATTCTTCCCACTGATCACCAATGTAAGGGACATTCTTCTCACTGATCACCAATGTAAGGGACATTCTTCTCACTGATCACCAATGTAAGGAACATTCTTCCCACTGATCACCAATGTAAGGAGCATTCTTCCCACTGATCACCAATGTAAGGAACATTCTTCTCACTGATCACCAATGTAAGGAGCATTCTTCTCACTGATCACCAATGTAAGGAACATTCTTCTCACTGATCACCAATGTAAGGAACATTCTTCTCACTGATCACCAATGTAAGGGACATTCTTCTCACTGATCACCAATGTAAGGAACATTCTTCTCACTGATCACCAATGTAAGGAACATTCTTCCCACTGATCACCAATGTAAGGAACATTCTTCTCACTGATCACCAATGTAAGGAACATTCTTCTCACTGATCACCAATGTAAGGAACATTCTTCCCACTGATCACCAATGTAAGGGACATTCTTCCCACTGATCACCAATGTAAGGATCATTCTTCCCACTGATCACCAATGTAAGGGACATTCTTCTCACTGATCACCAATGTAAGGGACATTCTTCCCACTGATCACCAATGTAAGGAACATTCTTCTCACTGATCACCAATGTAAGGAACATTCTTCTCACTGATCACCAATGTAAGGAACATTCTTCTCACTGATCACCAATGTAAGGAACATTCTTCCCACTGATCACCAATGTAAGGAACATTCTTCTCACTGATCACCAATGTAATGGACATTCTTCTCACTGATCACCAATGTAAGGGACATTCTTCCCACTGATCACCAATGTAAGGGACATTCTTCTCACTGATCACCAATGTAAGGGACAATCTTTTCACTGATCACCAATGTAAGGGACATTCTTCCCACTGATCACCAATGTAAGGGACATTCTTCTCACTGATCACCAATGTAAGGGACATTCTTCCCACTGATCACCAATGTAAGGGACATTCTTCCCACTGATCACCAATGTAAGGATCATTCTTCCCACTGATCACCAATGTAAGGGACATTCTTCTCACTGATCACCAATGTAAGGGACATTCTTCCCACTGATCACCAATGTAAGGAACATTCTTCTCACTGATCACCAATGTAAGGAACATTCTTCTCACTGATCACCAATGTAAGGAACATTCTTCTCACTGATCACCAATGTAAGGAACATTCTTCCCACTGATCACCAATGTAAGGAACATTCTTCTCACTGATCACCAATGTAATGGACATTCTTCTCACTGATCACCAATGTAAGGGACATTCTTCCCACTGATCACCAATGTAAGGGACATTCTTCTCACTGATCACCAATGTAAGGGACAATCTTTTCACTGATCACCAATGTAAGGGACATTCTTCCCACTGATCACCAATGTAAGGGACATTCTTCTCACTGATCACCAATGTAAGGGACATTCTTCCCACTGATCACCAATGTAAGGGACATTCTTCTCACTGATCACCAATGTAAGGAACATTCTTCTCACTGATCACCAATGTAAGGAGCATTCTTCTCACTGATCACCAATGTAAGGAACATTCTTCTCACTGATCACCAATGTAAGGAACATTCTTCTCACTGATCACCAATGTAAGGGACATTCTTCTCACTGATCACCAATGTAAGGAACATTCTTCTCACTGATCACCAATGTAAGGAACATTCTTCCCACTGATCACCAATGTAAGGAGCATTCTTCCCACTGATCACCAATGTAAGGGACATTCTTCTCACTGATCACCAATGTAAGGGACATTCTTCTCACTGATCACCAATGTAAGGAACATTCTTCCCACTGATCACCAATGTAAGGAACATTCTTCCCACTGATCACCAATGTAAGGGACATTCTTCCCACTGATCACCAATGTAAGGAACATTCTTCCCACTGATCACCAATGTAAGGAGCATTCTTCCCACTGATCACCAATGTAAGGAACATTCTTCTCACTGATCACCAATGTAAGGAGCATTCTTCTCACTGATCACCAATGTAAGGGACATTCTTCTCACTGATCACCAATGTAAGGGACATTCTTCCCACTGATCACCAATGTAAGGGACATTCTTCCCACTGATCACCAATGTAAGGAACATTCTTCTCACTGATCACCAATGTAAGGGACATTCTTCTCACTGATCACCAATGTAAGGAACATTCTTCTCACTGATCACCAATGTAAGGGACATTCTTCTCACTGATCACCAATGTAAGGGACATTCTTCTCACTGATCACCAATGTAAGGGACATTCTTCTTACTGATCACCAATGTAAGGAACATTCTTCTCACTGATCACCAATGTAAGGAACATTCTTCTCACTGATCACCAATGTAAGGAACATTCTTCTCACTGATCACCAATGTAAGGAACATTCTTCTCACTGATCACCAATGTAAGGAACATTCTTCTCACTGATCACCAATGTAAGGAACATTCTTCTCACTGATCACCAATGTAAGGGACATTCTTCTCACTGATCACCAATGTAAGGGACATTCTTCTCACTGATCACCAATGTAAGGAACATTCTTCTCACTGATCACCAATGTAAGGAACATTCTTCTCACTGATCACCAATGTAAGGAACATTCTTCTCACTGATCACCAATGTAAGGGACATTCTTCTCACTGATCACCAATGTAAGGAACATTCTTCTCACTGATCACCAATGTAAGGGACATTCTTCTCACTGATCACCAATGTAAGGGACATTCTTCCCACTGATCACCACTGTAAGGAACATTCTTCCCACTGATCACCAATGTAAGGAACATTCTTCTCACTGATCACCAATGTAAGGAACATTCTTCTCACTGATCACCAATGTAAGGAACATTCTTCTCACTGATCACCAATGTAAGGAACATTCTTCTCACTGATCACCAATGTAAGGGACATTCTTCTCACTGATCACCAATGTAAGGAACATTCTTCTCACTGATCACCAATGTAAGGGACATTCTTCTCACTGATCACCAATGTAAGGGACATTCTTCCCACTGATCACCAATGTAAGGGACATTCTTCCCACTGATCACCAATGTAAGGAACATTCTTCTCACTGATCACCAATGTAAGGGACATTCTTCTCACTGATCACCAATGTAAGGAACATTCTTCTCACTGATCACCAATGTAAGGGACATTCTTCTCACTGATCACCAATGTAAGGGACATTCTTCTCACTGATCACCAATGTAAGGGACATTCTTCTTACTGATCACCAATGTAAGGAACATTCTTCTCACTGATCACCAATGTAAGGAACATTCTTCTCACTGATCACCAATGTAAGGAACATTCTTCTCACTGATCACCAATGTAAGGAACATTCTTCTCACTGATCACCAATGTAAGGGACATTCTTCTCACTGATCACCAATGTAAGGGACATTCTTCTCACTGATCACCAATGTAAGGGACATTCTTCTTACTGATCACCAATGTAAGGAACATTCTTCTCACTGATCACCAATGTAAGGAACATTCTTCTCACTGATCACCAATGTAAGGAACATTCTTCTCACTGATCACCAATGTAAGGGACATTCTTCCCACTGATCACCAATGTAAGGAACATTCTTCTCACTGATCACCAATGTAAGGAACATTCTTCTCACTGATCACCAATGTAAGGAGCATTCTTCCCACTGATCACCAATGTAAGAGACATTCTTCCCACTGATCACCAATGTAAGGGACATTCTTCTCACTGATCACCAATGTAAGGAACATTCTTCCCACTGATCACCAATGTAAGGAACATTCTTACCACTGACCACCAATGTAAGGAACATTCATTGTTACCACTGACCAAGAATGATTTGGTTTTATCAGACCTGACAAATTATGTTGCATTGCAGGGGTTCTTCTGGGGTACAAAGGTTAGTATAACAGTCTAGACCAGGCATTACTAAATAGCGGACCGTGGTCTGGATCTGGACTGAGCCACTGTCCCATCTGGACCCACAGATGTGCCATTTAGGAGTTGCTTCTTACCCCCTGGTCCCTGTCGCTGTAATTCTTATGGCAGAGCAGAGAGTGTAAGGCACAGCCAAACTGGATGGAGGGTGGGAGCGGGAGCTGCACAAGTTAATTTTTTAATTAACTAGCAGGTAAGTAGCTGGTTGGACGGCTGGCGGTTCTAGCAACCAATCACCAGCTTGTAATTATAAAAGGTTAACCCTGGAAGCTCCCATCCTCCATTCAGGGCTGCTGTGCCTCCCGCTCTCCACTCTGTGTAAGGTAGGAGAGTGAAGATGGGCAAGTGTACATGACTATGAGGTTGGGGTGGGGGGTAAATGATGTGGAGGGGGCAGTGCTGTGGGTGTGGGGGACGATTTTAAGGGGGGGCAGATGTGAAGCGGCAGAACACATTATTGTGGGTAGAGGGAGGGAGATGTGAAAGTGGGGCAGTGCTTGGGGGGGTGATGTGAAGTGGCCAGTGCTGTGGGCGGATGATGTAAAGGGGGGCAGAGCTGTGGGGGGTGATCTGAAAGGGGGGCAGTGCTGTGGGGGTTAATGTAAAGGGGGCAGTGTTGTGGGTTTGGGGGACGATTTGAAGGGGGCATATATGAAGGGGCAGAGCCCATTATTGTAGGTAGGGGAGGGTGAAGTGAAAGGGGGTGGCAGTGCTGTGGGGGGTGCTGTGCAGTGGGCAGTGCTGTGGGTGGATGATGTAAAGGGGGGCAGTGCTGTGGGGGGGAGTTTATGTGAAGTGGGAAGCGCTTTGGGGGGTGATGTGAAAGGGGGGCTGTGCTGTAGGGGGGTAATGTGAAGTGGGCAGTGCTGTGGGCAGGTGATGTAAAGATGGGCAGTGCTGTGGGGGGGGGGGGGGGGAGTTGTGAAGTGGGCAGTGCTGTGGTGGGTTATTTAAAGGGGGAAGTGCTGTGCGTGTGGGGATGATTTGAAGGGGGCATATGTGAAGGGACAAAGCACATTATTGTGGGTAGGGGAAGGGTGACGTGAAATGGGGAAAGTGTGGTGGGGGGTGATAGGAAGTGTGCAGCACTTGGGGGGGGGTGATGTGAAGTGGGCAGTGCTGTAGACGGATGATGTAAAGGAGGGCAGTGCTGTGGGGGGGGGGGGTGATGCTAAGTGGGCAGTGCTTTGTGGAGGGTGGTGTAAAAGGGGGGCAGTGCTTTGGGGGATGATGTAAAGGGGGCAGTGTTGTGGGTGTGGAGGACGATTTGAAGGGGCAGAGCACAATATTATGGGGAGGGTGACCTGAAGGGGGAAGGGGCAGTGCTGTGGGGGAAGTTGATCTTAAGTGGGCAGTGCTATGGGGGTGATGTAAAGGGGGCAGGGCTGTGGTGGGAGAGGGTGATGTAAAATAGGGGCAGTACTGTGGGGGGGGGGGTTGATAGGAAGGGGGCAGTGGAAATTGATGTGAAGTGGGGGGATTGTGATGGGTGGGTGAATGAGGACACTGATGTATGAACAGGATTGTGATATAAAATGAGGGGGGCTGTAATGGGAAGGATCGGAGTCATCGTACAAAACATGCGATTCGGACCCTTGCTGCAAGAAAATTTTACTGGACCTCCATGAATTTGAATTTAAGAGTGGGTCATCTTCAGATCAGACAATTAAATATAATGAAAATTAAAGCGAGCTAAATGTTTATTTTTAATTAAATGTTTGGATTTCTATCTCTGAGAACCTGTTTTCACAAATGTATTACAGGTCATGTACGAATGCGTTTTCCCAACACCTGTACCTGTGTGTTCTATGCCGTCATGCACGCGCTCCTGAGATTCGGGGGACACAGTTTGGCTTCCATCTCCCTACAAGGCATGCAAGCAAGTTATAGGTGAGTTTTATTTATTTACAATGCATTTGCTGTGTGTTTCCATAGAGTCCTGTGGGATGTAATTACATGCTTGACCACACAGGAAAAGGTCCAGGCAGTTCTAAATTATCACACCTTAGTGCAGAGAACTAAAGAAGCATTGAAGTTTTATTGTGCTTTCTGAAAGAAAAGGTATTTTTGAATGAGTTGTACTAAAGTCGAATGCATCCAAAATATATCCCAGGGGCCAGTAAAGGAAGGATGATGGCCCTGGAACTTGCATCTTTAAAAAGAAGTGAACAATGACAGTCTCTATTTTTTGTTTTAAATAATACTCCAGTGGGGGGCAGTAATGTGGTGGTGGGGAAGTTGATGTAAAGGGGGCAGTACTGTGGGGGGGGAGTTGATAGGAAGGGAGCAGTGCTGTGGACGTGGGGGGGGGGGAGGGGTTTGATGAAATGGGGGCAGTATTGTGGTGGTGGAGGAGTTAATAGGAAGGGGGCAGTGCTTTGGGGAGGGAGGAGTTGATGTAAAGGGGCAGTGATGTGGGAGGGAGTTGATAGGAAGAGGGCAGTTCTGTGGGCGGGGGATCCTCTCCTAATAGACGGAACATAACCCTACAGTGAAGAGTATGTGTCCGTCCATGGACGAAAGAGAAAAGGATTTTACGGTGAATACAAAAATCCTATTTTTTTATTTTTTGGGGGGATATTTATTATAGCAAAAAGTAAAAAAATTTCTTTATCGTACATCACGGGACACAGAGCGGCATTCATTACTATATGGGTTATATGGAGTACCTTCAGGTGTAGACACTGGCAATCTCAAACAGGAAATGCCCCTCCCTATATAACCCCCTCCCATAGGAGGAGTACCTCAGTTTTTACGCCAGTGTCTTAGGTGTTAGTCATGGTTTAGCTTGCCTCCGCATCCTTGGGATTAGGTGAGCTACCGGTTCTGTCCAAAAAAGCCTCAGCGCTAAAGTGGTCAGTAACCGGACCCCAAACCCTTGGGGTATAGCCCATAATGCTTTTCTTTTTAGAGAGCTGGACCCTGGGCCCAGAACTTAGAAACCTTTGGGTACCTAAAGTTTTCTGTTGCCAGGGTGCTATATGGGCCCAGGACAGTGGATCCTTCATAGGAACCCAGGGCCTGAAGGTCTAGACATCCCCACGGAGATGGGGGAAGATTGGGCCTCTTGCTTGGCAAAGTCCTGCGGCATGGAGCAGGTAAGTGAGGGGAAAACTTGCGGAACTTGGTTCTTAGCAGGTTTTTTTCTGGGGGGTCACAGGGGACATGCCTAAAGTTATGCACTGCATCTGGCAAACTAGTCACATATCATAAAGATAGGATGGCTCTCTATGTATTATTCCCCATAAGATGTGACCTCCCTTGTAGTGTTGGAAAAGCATTGAGTGGGGCCTGTGTTATATAAAAATATATGTGTGTGTCAGAGAGCTTTGCTTACCTGCAGGCCTCCAGGCGATGCTCCATTCAGTCTTCCTCCTCAGAGCCTGCAAGCAGGCAAAACGCTGACCTCCTCATGGTTCCAGGCTGCAGGCTGCAGTTTGCTGGAACAGAGAGGTCCCTTCCTCCCAAAATCCCCCCCCCCTCCCCCTGTCGGGAGGGGCATTTCCTGTTTGAGGTTGCTGGGGGGGAAGGGCGGGTCAGTGGCTTAAAGGAAGGGGCGGCCCTTCCTTGTTTGTTCCATCAATACTTTGGAACTGAGGAGAAAGACCAGAGCGGCAGCACGGGGCGCCGAGGACACACAGTGGCCAGAAAGGATATTGCAGTCTTCAGAGGACTGTTTTGTCAAGCCTAGAAATAGGCTGTTTCTTTTCCATCTCATAGTTTTTCTTTGCAATACTACTCAGGGGGACAGAATGTTTTTTCTTTCCTGGATTTGAAACAAAAACGAAAAAAAAAAAAAAAAAAAAAAAAGTCATCTAGGGGAGAGGAAGCATTTTTTTATCCCCCAAACAGGTGTTTGGACAATTAACTTTTATAGTTCCAAATACCAATAGGTAGCAGGTGTACCTCGGTATTGTACCATGGTATGCCGCTGTTTTCCCTACAGGGAGCCTTGGGGCCATCGGGATCTGGGGCTGGAGCTGACGCGGGTCAGTCCAACCCTAAGATGGTCACGGAGGAGGTATTACTCACCTCTTTAAAAGAGATGAGAAAAGCATGGGAAAAATGATATCCGCAGCTATGCGGGGCAGTAAGCGGAATAGATCTCCGTCGCCCGAGCGCGGACCCTCAGAAGAGGAGGTCCTTTCCTCAGGGGAATTGGACGACCTCTTGGACACGGACCAAGTAGGTTCAGGGATCGAAGACCCGGATACAGAGGAGTCTGGGGCAGTCTCCCTGAGGGAGAGCTGGTGGATTCAAGGATTGTCGGACTTGGTCCATAGGACATTCAACTTGCCAGTACCAGATCTCCAGGTATCGACGGTTTCAGCTTTGGGCTCACTGAGGGCGCCTCAAAGCAATGCTGTGTTTCCGATCCATCCTCTATTAGAGGGAATTTTGTTCCAAGATTGGAACAAGCCAGATAAGATCTTCTTACCACCTAAAAGGTTCTCTGTCCTATATCCTATGGAAGAAAAATTTTCCAAAAGATGGGCTACTCCTGCAGTGGACGCAGCCATCTCATGTGTTAACAGATCGTTAACATGCCCTGTAGAAAACATACAGGTGTTCAAGGATCCAGTTGATAAGCGCTTGGAAGCACTACTTAAGAACTCCTTCACTACTGCAGGGGCAGTAGTACAGCCAGCTGTGGCTGCGATTGGGGTCGCTCAAGCATTATCGGATCAATTTAAGCAGATGCTTAAACTTATTCCGGCCCAGCAGGCAGAAAAATTTTCGGATGTCCCTAAGGCCATATGTTTTACGGTAGACGCAATCAAGGATTCTATCCAGCAAGCGTCACGTTTATCGTTATCCCTTATCCATATGAGAAGACTCTTATGGTTAAAAAGCTGGGAGGCTGAGCCCCCATGCAAGAAGCTCCTGGTAGGGTTCCCCTTCCATGGAGGACGACTCTTCGGAGAAGACCTAGATAAATACATTCAGACCATTTCAAACGGCAAGAGTACTCTCTTGCCAACTAAGAAGAAGGTTCAGGGACCTGCGTTTAAACGACAGTATTCCCCTGGGCAGGGGCCCTCTAATGCCAAGCAGTATCGACGGCCTCCTGCAAAAGCAAACTTCGGCTTCAACAGCAGATCACAAGGACAGGCTGTTAGAGGCAAAAGGCAGTGGTTTCGCAAACCAGCAAAACCAGCCCCCAAGCCAACCTTATGAAGGGGCGCCCCCACCCACGAAGGTGGGGGGAAGGCTGCGACTCTTTTCAGAGATTTGGGAAGCCAGCATTCCCGACGAGTGGGTACGGTCTTCCGTGGCCACAGGCTACAAATTAGATTTCCTAAGGTTTCCTCCTCCTCATTTCCAGAAGTCGAGGATTCCAAACGATCCGGAAAAGGGAGCCGCATTAAGATCGGCATTAGATCATCTACTTTCCCAGGAAGTAATAGTAGAGGTACCAGTCCTGGAACAGGGGCTGGGTTTCTACTCCAACCTATTCATCATCCCAAAATCCAATGGAGATGTCAGGCCAATTTTGGACCTAAAGATGGTAAATGCATATCTAAAGATCCGCTCATTTCGGATGGAATCCGTGCGGTCAGCAGCTGCCACACTCCAGAAGGACGACTTCATGGCGTCCATAGACATAAAGGATGCCTACCTTCATGTTCCAATTTATCAGCCACATCAAAGATATCTACGCTTCATGGTGGCTTCGCGTCACTTCCAATTCGTGGCGCTTCCCTTCGGGTTGGCTACGGCCCCCCGGGTGTTCACGAAGGTCCTAGCTCCAATCCTAGCCAAACTAAGGATCCAAGGGGTCACGATCCTAGCATACCTGGACGACCTCCTAGTCATAGATCACTCGTCTCCCGGCTTGGAGCGAGCAGTGGCCCTCACGGTCCAATACCTCGAGAGGTTCGGCTGGGTCCTAAATCGAGAAAAGTCAGCTTTCCAGCCCACAAAGCAGTTGGAATATCTCGGCATGAGATTAGACACAGAACAACAAGGAGTGTTCCTACCTCTGAGGAAGGTAAAAGCCATCAAGGAATTAATCCTACTGGTTCTAAGCAAGAAAGAACCGACTATTCGCCTATGTATGAGGTTACTAGGCAGGATGGTGGCCACATTCGAGGCGGTACCATACGCCCAGAGCCACACTCGCATCCTACAGGCAGCCATCCTGTCAGCATGGAGCAGAAGGCCACAGGCCTTGGATATCCCGTTGCTGCTCTCATCAAGAGTCCGACAAAGTCTGTGTTGGTGGTTAGACCCTCAGAATCTACTGAAGGGGAGGTCTTTCAGCCCAGTGGCTTGGAAGATAGTGACCACAGACGCCAGCCTGACGGGCTGGGGAGCAATTTTGGATGGTTGCACTCGCCAAGGTACTTGGGCAAAGCCAGAGAAGCAGTTGCCCATCAACATCTTGGAGCTCAGAGCTGCTCGACTAGCCCTCAGGGCTTGGACGTCAAAATTGCAGGGGTTCCCGGTGAGAATTCAATCAGACAATGCCACGGCCGTGGCACACATAAATCACCAAGGGGGAACCAGGAGTCAAGCCGCTCAGAGAGAGGTGAGCTTGATTCTTCTATGGGCAGAGGCTCATGTGCCCTGCATATCGGCAATATTCATTCCAGGAGTGGACAACTTTCAGGCGGACTTCTTAAGCCGCCAGACTCTATGGCCGGGGGAATGGTCTCTGCATCCACTAGTCTTTCAAGCACTCTGCCAAAGATGGGGAGTGCCGGACGTGGATATCATGGCATCGAGACTCAACAAGAAACTAGACAGGTTCATGTCCCGCTCAAGGGATCCGATGGCCTGCGGAACCGATGCGTTGGTTTGCCCTTGGCATCAGTTCAAACTTCTTTATGCGTTTCCCCCGCTCCAGTTACTACCCCGCCTGCTGCGCAGGATCCGGGTGGAGCACATACCAGTCATCCTGGTAGCTCCAGCATGGCCCAGAAGGGCATGGTACTCACTAATCTTAAGGATGGTAGTGGGAGACCCTTGGACTCTTCCTCTACGGCCAGACCTGCTATCGCAAGGTCCGATCCTCCACCCTGCCTTACGGCATCTAAATTTGACGGCCTGGAAGCTGAATCCCTGATTCTCAGGGGTAGAGGTCTGTCTCAGAAAGTAATCTCTACCCTAATCAGAGCCAGGAAACCGGTCTCTAGGGTGATTTATTACAGGGTCTGGAAGGCCTATGTAGGCTGGTGTGAGTACAAGCGATGGCTTTCTCGCAAATTTACCATCGATAGAGTATTACGTTTTCTCCAGCTAGGAGTGGATAAAGGATTGGCATTAAGCACAATCAAAGGACAGATTTCTGCTCTGTCAGTGTGGTTTCAGCGGCCGCTGGCCACCCACTCGCTGGTTAAGACCTTCCTTCAAGGGGTCTTACGTATTAGACCTCCAGTTAAATCCCCGCTTTGTCCGTGGGATTTAAATCTTGTTCTGTCAAGTTTACAGAAACAACCGTTTGAGCCGTTGGCTGATATTCCTTTGGTTCTACTGACAAGGAAGTTAGTATTTTTGGTTGCCATAGTTTCCGCAAGAAGAGTTTCGGAGCTGGCAGCCTTATCCTGTAAGGAACCATATCTTGTTTTTCATAAGGACAGGGTCGTTCTCCGCCCTCATCCTTCCTTCCTTCCGAAGGTCATATCCAGTTTTCATTTGAACCAGGATTTGGTATTACCATCCTTCTTCCCTAAACCTACTTCCAGAAAGGAAGGGTTGCTGCATACCTTGGATATTGTCAGGGCCATGAAGGCCTATCTTAAAGCTACAAAGAAGATCCGGAAGACAGATGTGCTGTTCATTCTACCGGATGGGCCCAAGAAGGGGCAGGCAGCTGCAAAGTCCACCATTTCTAGGTGATTAAGCAATTAATCACTCAGGCCTACGGCTTGAAAGGGTTGCCTCCTCCAGTATCATTAAAGGCTCATTCTACTAGAGCCATGGGCGCCTCCTGGGCAGCACACCACCAGATCTCTATGGCTCAAGTTTGCAAGGCGGCAACCTGGTCTTCTGTCCACACGTTTACAAAATTCTACAAGTTGGACGTAAGAAGGAATACTGATACTGCCTTCGGGCAGGCAGTGCTGCAGGCTGCAGTTTGAGACCCTCGGATTCCGGGGGCTCCTCTTGTTCGAGTTAAATTTAAAAATTTTATTTTTCTCAACTAAGTTGGATTTATTATGATTTGAGTATATCTCTAAATTAAATCCTTTTGTCTTGGAGATGTTCTCCCTCCCCTCATTGTAAGCATTGCTTTGGGACATCCCATATAGTAATGAATGCCGCTCTGTGTCCCGTGATGTACGATAAAGAAAAAGAGATTTTTAATACAGCTTACCTGTAAAATCTTTTTCTTGGAGTACATCACGGGACACAGAGCTCCCACCCCTCTTTTTTGAGGACCATTTTGGGAGGCATACTGCTTGCTACAAAACTGAGGTACTCCTCCTATGGGAGGGGGTTATATAGGGAGGGGCATTTCCTGTTTGAGATTGCCAGTGTCTACACCTGAAGGTACTCCATATAACCCATATAGTAATGAATGCCGCTCTGTGTCCCGTGATGTACTCCAAGAAAAAGATTTTACAGGTAAGCTGTATTAAAAATCTCTTTATTGGGGTAGATTCACGTAGACCGGTGTTTGTTTGCGGCGGCGTAACGTATCCGATTTACGTTACGCCTCCGCGACTTAGATGGGCAAGTGCTGTATTCTCAAAGCACTTGCTCCGTAAGTTGCGGCGGCGTAGCGTAAATTGGCCGGCGTAAGCCCGCCTAATTCAAATGTGGGACAGGGGGGCGTGTTTTATGTTAATGTTGTGTGACCCGACGTGATTGACGTTTTTCCCGAACGGCGCATGCGCCGTCCGTGGAATTTCCCAGTGTGCATTGCTCCTAATACGCCGCAAGGACGTCATTGGTTTCGACGTGAACGTAAATGACGTCCAGCCCCATTCAGGGACGAATTACGCAAACGACGTAAAAAATTCAAAATTCGACGCGGGAACTATGGCCATACTTAACATTGGTACGCCACACTTACGCCACCATATAGCAGGGGTAACTATACGCCGTTAAAAGCCTAACGGCGTAAATGTACTGCGTCAGGCCGGGCGTACGTTTGTGAATTTGCGTATTTTGCTGATTTACATATTTCGACGCGTAAATCGGCATACACGCCCCTAGCGGCCAGCGTAAAAATGCAGTTACGATCCGACGGAGTAAGAGACTTACGCCGGTCGGATCTAATAGAAATCTATGCGTAACTGATTCTATGACTCAGGCGCATAGATACGCCTGGCCAGACTCAGAGATACAATGGCGTATCTGGAGATACACTGTCGTATCTTGTCTGTGAATCTACCCCATTGCATTTTTTTCCAAAATTGTCGCTCTTCTTTTGTTTATAACGCAAAAAATAAAAACCGCAGAGGTGATCAAATACCACCAAAAGAAAGCTCTATTTGTGAGAAAAAAAATAACATACATTTAGTCTGGGTGCCACATCGCACGACCGCGTAATTGTCAGTTAAAGCGGCGCAGTGCCGAATCACAAAAAATGGCCCGGTCATTGGGTCATCCAAATCCTCCGGGGCTGATGCTGAGTAAAATACTATAAAAATAAATAAAAAAAAGACAAATAATAAAATATTATCATAATCTGACTAAGTAAAATTTGTATTTTTTATTCCCTTTGTTGGCTTATAAGAAAAACTCTGTACTGGGGATTTATTAAAACAATTTACCAAATAAGAGATATGTGTCTTGCAAATGAGAGTGGTAACCTAGTTCTGCACTGGGCATCCACTCATAGATCGCCCTGGTTCCGAAGGGGTTAAAGTGCTAAAATTAAATTTAGCAAACTTTTGGGTTGATGACACTTGCGGCGCATGGTGTCCGGAAAATAGAAGCTTCTCTTTTTAATGTGATATGAGGAAAGGTCACAAGAGGGAGCTGTCGCCCAATTGTTTTTACAATAAGCTTTCCATTACATAAGAAGTAACCATATGATACACTTCTTAATGGTGACAGTATCCCACAATATAACTTTGTTTCTGAAGAAAAAAAAAAATAGTTCTGTGAAGAAATGGGTTCATGGTCTGGTTTAAAAAAAACAAAAAAGTAAAAAACTAAGACAGTGTCCTGTATACAGTGCATTGTACAGTACATGTAAGAACATTTGTTTAAAGGGAATGTATTGTGTTTTTTTTCTTTTATATTTATGGGTTGGACCAAAAAAATAAATGTTTTTATTTTTATATTTATTATTATACATGAATATTATTGAGTTTTTTAACCCGCCAGCAGGTGGAGCTTTAGGTTCCTTTTCAAATTTTCCATCTTCTTCCCACTAAAAAAAATTCGAATTAACCTTGCACCTTACCCCTTTTTGCGATTCGGCACTGCGTCGCTTTAACTGACGATTGCGCGGTCGTGCGACGTGGCTCCCAAACAAAATTGGCGTCCTTTTTCCCCCACAAATAGATCTTTCTTTTGGTGGTTTTTGATCACCTCTGCGGTTTTAATTTTTTTGCGCTATAAACAAAAATAGAGCGACAATTTTGAAAAAAATTCAATATTTTTTACTTTTTGCTGTAATAAATATCCCCCAAAAAAGATATAAATAAAAACTTTTTTTCCCCTTAGTTTAGGCTGATACGTATTCTTCTACCTATTTTTGGTAAAAAAAAATCACAATAAAAATCACAATAAGCGTTTAACGATTGGTTTTCGCAGAATTTATAGCGTTTACAAAATAGGGGATAGTTTTATGGCATTTTTATAAAAAATGTTTTACTAGTGATGGCGGCGATCAGCGTTCTTTTCGTGACTGCGACATTATGGCGGACACATCGGACAAAAAGTACAAATTGGTGGATATTATTTGGTCTTTGTGAAAGTTATAGCGTCCACAAGCTATGGTGCCAATATCTGAAAATTGATCACACCTGAAGTACTGACAGCCTCTCTCATTTCTTGAGACCCTATTATGCCAGAAAAGTACAAATACCCCCCAAATGACCCCTTTTTGGAAAGAAGACATTCCAATGCATTTAGAAAGAGGCATGGTGAGTTTTTTTGAAGTTGTTATTTTTTCCCACAATTCTTTGCAAAATCAAGATTTTTTTTTTATTTTTATTTTTTTTTCACAAAATTGTCATATTAGCAGGTTATTTCTCACACACAGAATATGCATACCACAAATTACACCCCAAAACACATTCTGCTATTCCTCCCGAGTATGGTGATACCAAATGTGTGAGACTTTTACACAGCGTGGCCACATACAGAGGCCCAACATGCAGGGAGCACCTTCACATGTGTGAGACTTTTACACAGCGTGGCCACATACAGAGGCCCAACATGCAGGGAGCACCTTCACATGTGTGAGACTTTTACACAGCGTGGCCACATACAGAGGCCCAACATGCAGGGAGCACCTTCACATGTGTGAGACTTTTACACAGCGTGGCCACATACAGAGGCCCAACATGCAAGGAGCACCTTCACATGTGTGAGACTTTTACACAGCGTGGCCACATACAGAGGCCCAACAAGCAGGGAGCACCTTCAGGCGTTCTGGAGCACCCAGGCCAATTCTGACATTTCTCTCCTACATGTAAAAATCATCATTTATTTGCTAGAAAATTACATAGAACCCCAAAACATTATATATTTCTTTTAGCAAAGACTATAGAGAATACAATAGCGGTCGTTGCAACTTTTTATCGCGCACGGTATTTGCACAGGAATTTTTCGACCGCGTTTTTTTGTGCTTTTAAAAAAAAAACACATTAAAGTTAGCCCAATGTTTTTGCATAATGTGAAAGATGAAGTTACGCCGAGTAAATAGATACCCAACACGTCACCCTTCAAAATTGCACACGCTCGTGGAATGGCGCCAAACTTCACTACTTAAAAATCCCCATAGGTGACGCTTTATATATTTTTACTAGTTACATGTTTTGAGTTACGGAGGAGGTTAATTGCTCTCGCTCTAACGCTCGCAGTGATACCTCACATGTGTGGTTTGAACGCCGGTGGGCGGGACTTACGTGTGCGTTCGCTTCTGTATACGAGCACACGGGAACAGGGGCGATTAAAAAAAAAAAAGAATGTTTATTGTTCATTTTACTTTATTTATTTTAGTTTGACACGTTTTTCCCCAAAAATAAATGTTTTGATCACTTTTATTCCTATTACAAGGAATGTAAACATCCCTTGTAATAGGAATATGGCATGACTGGTCCTCTTTACAGTGAGACATGGGGTGAATAAGACCTCACATCTCACCTCTAGGCTGGGATGCCCGGAATAAAAAAAAAACGATCCTGGCTTCGATCGTAGCAGTGAGTCGGTAGGGTGACGGGAGGGTGGGGGACGTCCCCTTTCGCTTCCCCGTAAGAACGATCAGGAGGCGGAACAGCCACTATGATCATTCTTATGGTGTAGAGAATCGCCGGCTGAAAAAGCTGATATCTGAATGATGCCTGTAGCTGCACCCATCATTCAGATATCCCTGCACAAAGTCAAGGACGTCATATGACGGCCGGCTGGCGGGAAGTGGTTAACCACTTCCGGACTGCTGCATGTACATTTACGTCGGCAGAATGGCACGGACAGGCACATTGGCGTACCTGTACGTCCCTGCCTAGACGTGGGTCCGATCAGGATCCCCCCCGGTACATGCGGCGGTTCCCGTGGCTTCAGGAGCGATCCGGGACGAGGGCGCGGCTGTTCGTTTCTAGCCGCCCCCTCGCGATCGCTCCCCGGAGCTGAAGAACGGGGAGAGCCGTATGTAAACACAGCTTCCCCGTGCTTCACTGTGGCGGCGCATCGATCGAGTGATCCCTTTTATAGGGAGACTCGATCGATGACGTCAGACCTACAGCCACACCCCCCATCAGTTGTAAACACACACTAGGTGAACCCTAACCCCTTCAGCGCCCCCTGTGGTTAACTCCCAAACTGCAACTGTCATTTTCACAATAAACAATGCCATTTAAATGCATTTTTTGCTGTGAAAATGACAATGGTCCCAAAAATGTGTCAAAATTGTCCGAAGTGTCTGCCGTAATGTCGCAGTGACGAAAAAAATCGCTGATCGCCGGCATTAGTAATAAAAAAAAAAAAAATAATAAAGCTATCCTCTATTTTGTAAACGCTATAAATTTTGCGCAAACCAATCGATAAACGCTTATTGCGTTTTTTTTTTTTTTTACCTAAAATAGGTAGAAGAATACGTATCGGCCTAAACTGAGGAAAAAAACAAATTTATATATGTTTTTGGGGCATATTTATTATAGCAAAAAGTAAAAAATATTGCATTTTTTTAAAAATTGTCGCTCTATCTTTGTTTATAGCGCAAAAAATAAAAACCGCAGAGGTGATCAAATACCACCAAAAGAAAGCTCTATTTGTGGGGAAAAAAAGGACGCCAATTTTGTTTGGGAGCCACGTCGCACGACCGCGCAATTGTCTGTTAAGGCGACACAGTGCCAAATTGTAAAAACCCCTTGGGTCATTTAGCAGCATATTGGTCCGGTCCTTAAGTGGTTAAAATGCATTATTTTTCAAGACTATTTTCCGGGTATTGCAGAGTATTGGCCGGGGTATTGCAGAGTATTGGCCGGGGTTGTTGTTGCGCAAAAAATAAAAATCGCAGAGGTGATCAAATACCACCAAAAGAAAGCTCTATTTGTGGAAACAAAATGATAAAAAAAATTGTTTGCGTACAGTGTAGCACGACCGCGCAATTGTCTTTCAAAGTGCGACAGCGCTGAAAGCTGAAAATTGGCCCGGGCAGGAAGGTGCGTAAGTGCCCCCCGGTATTGAAGTGGTTAAAGATGGTGCTGCTGCTATAAGACCATACAAACAGAGCAAAAGCACCGGAACATAAAAAACAAATATGGGGATTTGGTCACACCACATGGTTTAGTTCAGGGTTTGTTTTCATGAGCTATTTATAATAATTCTGATATTCCCGTAAATACATTCTATTTGGGTGTCAGGCTTTATTCTGGACACCAGGGGGCAGCGTTTTTTCACTCACCGACACTTTTTATTTTGCTGCAGAGATCTCTACGAAAATCGGCTAATTTAATGAGTGACCTATAAAACATTTGTTTAGTTGAGTTGTTTTAATATGTTCCCCGTCAAGGAAACAAAATAAGTTACATGCCACCATTAAAACAAATAAAGGACGCCTCCGATAAGGTCGGATGAAAAACAGCCGAAAATATAAACATCTGTTTAGAAAAAAGTAATTTTGGTGGGAGATTTAATGGAGGCGATTTATTATGTTCTTTATAAATCTGTCTTTCGCGCCGTGCGCGTTGTAATCAGAAGGTCACACAGAGCAGATTCAGCAGGTAAAACATAGGCAGAGCTGTATGTGTGTGTGGGGGGATTATGACCTTGTATAAATTCCGGCAACTAGAAAGACGTGAAAATAAATAAAATCAACATAAATAATGGGATTTATATCGAACGTTTTCCAATTTACCATTAAAGGAGCAGTAGCAGTTTTTGAGACTTGCGCATTGCAAGCAATCCTGAGGCCGGGGATGGTATTTGAAGTCTTCTCGGTGTATCTACTATATAGCTAGGGGTCTATTTTTAAAAAAAAATTGCATAGACCCCCCCTCAGTATAGACCCCTTTCAGTACTGACTCCCCTCTCTCATCTAGACCCTCCACTAAGTACAGACCCCCCCCCCCCACATCAATACAGACCACACCTCAGTACAGACCTCCCCACAGTACAGACCCCCCCCCCTCAGTACAGACCCCCCCCCCCCTCAGTACAGACCCCCCCCTCAGTACAGACCCCCCCCTCAGTACAGACCTCCCCACAGTACAGACCCCCCCACAAAACAGACCCCCATCAGTACAGATCACACCTCAGTGCAGACCCCCCTCAGTACAGACCTCCCCTCAGTACAGACCTCCCCTCAGTACAGACCTCCCCTCAGTACAGACCTCCCCTCAGTACAGACCTCCCCACAGTACAGACCCCCCCACAGAACAGACCCCCCTCAGTATAGACCCCTTTCAGTACTGACTCCCCTCTCTCATCTAGACCCTCCACTAAGTACAGACCCCCCGCACAGTACAGACCCCCATCAGTACAGACCCCCCCCCATCAGTACAGACCCCCCCCATCAGTACAGAGCTCCCCACAGTACAGACCCACATCAGTACAAACCCACATCAGTACAGACCCCCCACACAGTACAGACCCCCCCACAGTACAGACCTCCCCACAGTACAGACCCCCCCCCCACAGTACAGACCCACATCAGTATAGACCACACCTCAGTACAGACCACACCTCAGTACAGACCCCCATCAGTACAGACCTCCCCATCAGTACAGACCTCCCCATCAGTACAGACCTCCCCCACAGAACAGACCCCCATCAGTACAGACCACACCTCAGTACAGACCCCCCACAGTACAGACCCCCCACAGTACAGACCCCCCTCAGTACACACCGCCCCACAGCATTCGTCTGGTGAAACAGCATGTATAGGAAGTATTCAGACCCCCTTACATTTTTCACTCTTTGTTATATTGCAGCCATTTGCTAAAATCATTTAAGTTCATTTTTTTATCCTCATTAACCGCTTAAGTCCCGGACCATTATGCAGGTAAAGGGGAAGGCCACTTTTTGCGATTCGGCACTGCGTCGCTTTAACTGACAATTGCGTGGTCGTGCAACGTGGCTCCAAAACCAAATTGACGTCCTTTTTTCCCCCCCCACAAATAGAGATTTCTTTTGGTGGTATTTGATCACCTCTGCGGTTTTTTATTTTTTGCGCTATAAACAAAAATAGAGCGACAATTAAAAAAAATATATTTTTTACTTTTTGCTATAATAAATATCCCCCAAAAATATATAAAAAAAACATATTTTTTCCCCTCAGTTTAGGCCGATACGTATTCTTCTACATATTTTTGGTAAAGAAATTTGCAATAAGCGTTTATTGATTGGTTTGCGCAAAAGTTATAGTGTCTACAAAATAGGGGATAGTTTTATGGCATTTTTATTGATAATTTTTTTTTACTAGTAATGGTAGCGATCAACAGCGATTTTTATCGTGACTGCGACATTATGGCGGACACATCGGACACTTTTGACACATTTTTGGGACCATTGTCATTTTCACAGCGAAAAGTGCTATAAAAATGCACTGATTACTGTGAAAATTACACTGCAGTGAAGGGGTTAAGCTGTAGAGGGCGCTAAAGGGGTTAAGGGAGTGTTAATGTGTGTTTCTTACTGTAGGGGGGCGTGGTTGGACGTGTGACGTCACTCATCGTCGTTCCCTATGACAGGGAACAGACGATCAGTGACACTGCCACAGAGAAGAACGGGGAAGGTTTGTTTACACTCACCTCTCCCCGTTCTTCAGCTCCTGTGACCTGATCGCGGGACACCGGCGGCAATCCGGTCCCACTGGCGTGGTCACGGAGCTTCGGACCGGGTCGCGAGCGCGCAGCTGGCGGTGCTCTCGCGACCCACGGCTGGGTTCTTAAAGCGGACGTACATGTACGCCCTTGTGCCCAGCCGTGCCATTCTGTCGACGTATATACTGTCGTGCGGAGGTCCTTAAGTGGTTAATGTACACACAGCACCCCATATTGACAGAAAAACACAGAATTGTTGACATTTTTGCAGATTTATTAAAAAAGACAAAGTAAAATATCACATGGTCCTAAGTATTCAGACCCTTTGCTCAGTATTTAGTGGAAGCCATGAGTCTTTTTGGGAAAGATGCAACAAGTTTTTCACACCTGGATATGGGGATCCTCCGCCATTCCTCCTTGCAGATCCTCTCCAGTTCTGTCAGGTTGGATAGTAAATATATGGCGGACGGCCATTTTTAGGTCTCTCCAGAGATGCTCAATTGGGTTTAAAGGGGTGGTTCACCCTAAAAACTACTTTTTTTTATTACACTGCCCCCCCACATTACAATACGATTAAGGCTATTTTTTTTTTTTTTATGCTGTACATACCTTTGTACAGCATATTCACCCGTGCATCCGGGTTGCGAGTCCCGCGGGAGTGGGCGTTCCTCACATGCTGGTGATTGACGTTTTGCCCAAAAACAAGTTCCCCCCCCGTCGCGTAAGCCGCGTCACGGTTGGCGAAAGGAGCCGAACGGCGAGTCGACGCTATACTGCGCATGCGCATCGCTGTTCGGCTACTTTCGCCAATCGTGACGCGGCTTACGCGACGGGGGGGGGAGCTCGTTTTTGGGCAAAACGTCAATCACCAGCATGTGAGGAACGCCCACTCCCGCTGGACTCGCAACCCGGGTGAATATGCTGTACAAAGGTATGTACAGCATAAAAAAAAAAATAATAGCCTTAATCGTATTGTAATGTGGGGGGGGCAGTGGAATAAGAAAAAGTAGTTTTTAGGCTGAACCACCCCTTTAAGTCAGGGCTCTGGCTGGGCCATTCAAGAACAGTCACGGAGTTGTGAAGTCACTCCTTCGTTATTTTAGCTGTGTGCTTGGGGTCATTGTCTTGTTGGAAGGTAAACCTTCGGACCAGCCTGAGGTCCTGAGCGCGCTGGAGAAGGTTTTTGTCCAGGATATCCCTGTACTTGGCCGCATTCATCTTTTCCCTCGATTGCAACCAGTCGTCCTGAACCCTGCAGCTGAAAAACACCCCCACAGCATGATGCTGCCACCACCATGCTTCACTGTTGGGACTGTATTGGACAGGTGATGAGCAGTGCCTGGTTTTCTCCACACATACCGCTTAGAATTATGGCCAAAAAGTTCTATCTTGGTCTCATCAGACCAGAGAATCGTATTTCTCACCATCTTGGAGTCCTTCAGCACCTCTCCCGCAGCCGTCGAACCCCCCCCCCCCCCCCCCTGTCTCCACACCCACCTTGTCTCAGCAATTGGCAGTAAAGAGGAGGACGGAACTCTTCCGCCAGATCCTGTGCTTCTATATGCACCTGCGGAGAGGCTTGTCTCTTCCCCCTCCCCCCACATCTCAGCAGTCAGCTACATAGAGGAGGACAGAACCCCTCCTACAAATCCTGCACCTCTCAGTGCAGCCACAGCACCCCCTAATCTCCACCTCCCTGCTCTCAGCATTCAGCAGACTCCGGCAGCTGACTCCTGCTCACCTCTGGTCCTCCTCCAGACTCTGCACTTTATACTTCTCAGCTCCACTCCCAGCAGCTGTACAAGGTAAGGGGATGGGTGCACTGTGATGTAAGGGAGGGTGGGGGACTCTTGATTTCTGATGGTGGGGGGGGGGGGCTCTTGACATCTGAGGGGGGGTGTGGAGTGCTCCGGACATCTAGTTTTACAGATAAAACCGTCCCTTTGAGCGAGACCACCAGGGCCACTGAAAAGGGGGACCACTGGTCCTCTTGTAGGGGGCCCACACAGAGATGGGGATTAGTGATGGATGACAATTGCAGAACTCTTCCTCCAGCAGCTGAAAGCTGGTCTCTCCCCCTCTCCCTGCTGCCAGCTTATATCTGCTGAGAAAGAGCCATTCATCCCTCACTAATCTCCCTCCCTGGTTGAGGTGATCCTACCCATGCAGGGCCTAGATTTTAATAGTCCAGTAGGCACAAGTATCTGTGGTAGACGTGCCTGTGCATCTGCGTGCACGTGCGTGTGTGTGCATTCTTGCATGCTTAGTTAGGTTCCCATGCCTAAAAATATGTATTATGATGTGCCTGACACCGGAGTTTGTGTACATGTTTTCTCCTGGCTGTTGGCTATGTAGTAAAAGCGATCCTAATCAATAACAATTCCAAGGACAGCGTCACTAACAAAAAAACAGCGTGCGTCACCAGTGGTACAGCTCGGGAATGTTAAGAATCACTGACAGCAGCAAGTTAGTATCTTCTAAAAGATATGTGAGGGTCTACAGCGCTACTAGTGATTAAATAATTATACCACCTAACCAATAAATAAATGTAAAAGCTGCAATTATATCGGTGAACTAAACCAAGCAAAAATATATGTGTAAATAATAATGCGCTAAAACAACTGATTAAGTGAGGTGTCAACACATCAAAATTACTGGAGGAGAAAGACAATGTTATACAAAGAATAAAGTTCCAAACTTCATTGTAAATCGTCCCTTGATGCTATAATCCTAGAGCAACTCAGCTACACCTTCCCAGACCACACATACACAGTGTGTGAGATATCAACAGCTTGATGATGTGATAATCAAACTTGTCAGGTCAGAGTGTGCTTTCCACCAGGTATTCACGTGCTCAAATATGCAAAGAAAAGGGAGACAGAAAAGACCGATAGTGTGATACCGTAAATGAAACACTGGCATCTCACAATACTCAGAATATCACTCACGAATCCTCGGTAACATTAAGGCTTCAACGTATGTGCATGTGTGCTGCTCAGCTTGTCAGGCTCCTCATCCGGCACCTCCGTGCGTCCCGTCACTCAAGCTCCTCCCCCACGCGTATCGTCACTGGACACGTGACTTAATCATGGGCCCATGTTATATTATGTATTCACACTGTTCTGTAAACCTGAGGAGCAGTGGCGGCGGGTGGGTTTTTTGTTTGTGTCTGCCGGTTGGTCCGGCACTTAACCTGGATAGATGGATCCAGATAGATGGGGGGTGTCATCCAGCGCAACAGGGTGTTGACAGCGGCTCCAGACTAGCGAGTGTGGGGTCCAGGTAATGACGTTAGGCTAGTGGGTGCGGGCAGTGGCTCCAGACTAGTGGGGTCCGGGCAGTGGCTCCAGGCTAGCGGGTGCGGGGACCGCGCAGCAGCTCAAGGCTAGCGGGGTCTGGGCAGCAGTTTCAGGCTAGCGGTGCGGGCTAGAGGGTGCGGGATACAGGCAGTGGCTCCAGGTTAGCGGGTGCGGGGTCCAGGCAGCGGCTCCAGGCTAGCGGGTGCGGGGTCCCCTGCAGCGGCTCCAGGCTATCAGGTGCGGGAACAGGGGCAGCGGCTTCAGGCTAGCGGGGTCCGGGCAGTGACTCCAGGCTAGCGGGTGCAGGGACCGGGCAGCAGCTCCAGGCTAGCGTGGTCTGTGCAGCAGCTCCGGGCTAGCGGGCTCCAGGCTAGCGGGTGCGGGATCCAGGCAGTGGCTCCAGGCTAGCAGGTGCGGGCTCCAGGCTAGCGGGTGCGGGGTCCCTGCAGTGGCTCCAGGCTATCAGGTGCGGGAACCGGGCAGTGGCTCCAGGCTATCAGGTGCGGGAACCGGGCAGTGGCTCCAGGCTAGCGGGGTCCGGGCAGTGGCTCCAGGCTAGCGGGGACCGGGCAGCAGCTCCAGGCTAGCGGGGTCTGGGCAGCAGCTCCAGGCTAGCGGGTGCGGGATCCAGGCAGTGGCTCCAGGCTAGTGGGTGCGGGGTCCAGGCAGCGGCTCCAGGCTATTGGGTACGGGGTCCGGGCAGTGGCCCAGGCTAGTGGGTGTGGGGACCGGGCAGCTGCTACAGGGTGGCGGGCTTCCTCTCTGGCTCCAGCGGCTCCCTCCCTGGCTCCACGTCAGGCATGCAATAGGATCATCTGTAGGGACTGGGAGGGCGGCGGTGGTGTTAGGGGGGGGGGGTGGCGCATGTGCAGCCACAATGCACTGGCCGCCACTGCTGAGGAGGTTTCTGTTATTGCTGAATCTTATTTCTGTATCTCGTCCAACGTTACTCAGTGATTTCTATTTGTACTACACCGTAGAGTGCCTGCTGTACAGCTGGCATAAGTTTGCAGAAAGTCAGAGATAATATAACTGCCAGCTGTCACAGAATCTCCAGGAATGCATTGGTTTTAAAAAAAAAAAGGAATGCTGTACATTCTACTTACAAATTTAGGAATATACACGACATATAGAGTACTACAAAATATGCATAAAATATACACATGCACAAGCTACCTATCCTTCCTAGCAAATGTACGTATTAGGGATGCACTAAAAGTCACATAACTTGGGTTCTAGATTTAGTATCATTCCCAGGTAAAGTTCGAATTTTCAGTCTTTCTCTTTTATGGAGTTGCCTTCCATCTATCCAGAATCTCTTCCAGATTGCGCCTTGTTTCCCAGTGTCCCCCAAAATTACTTGTGCTTTGTTCCCTCCCCCTGCTTTTTGCCAATATCATTTTCTGTTGCATGAGCTTCATGAACCAGCCATACAAGTTCATTAGCTTGTGAGTAGGGTAAGCCTAGCTTCTAAAAACAATACATTGTAAACAAAATGTATCATTCCATATACATATATGCTATAAAACAATCACTAAAATAGCAATAGCAACAACATGGATGGGTGGATGGAAAATGTCATTCTCACCTAGACAAGAAAGATGGAAGTACTGCATTGCAGCACAAAAACACAATAGAGTTAAAAAAATATCCAAATGTGAGAGAGGGAGAAGGGTGATGGAAACCAGTTGACCTTCAGGGGGAAGGTCCGCTTTAAATACAACCAGGGCTTTTTTTCAGCTGGAACTTGGTGGAACTCAGTTCCACTACCTCTGGCTCAGGCACTCTGCTCTCTGCTCACCACCATCACTGGTAAACACAGAAGTCCAGCTTCTGTGTTTACCAGTGATAGTTTGTCTCCCAACAGATCTGCAGAGTGTAGGATGGGATCAAGGGAAATGCAAGTGCCTGGGGGTTCATTGTGGATGCTGACACACCCACTAGATGATCTGCAAGCGAGGAAGGAGGTGCCACCTACACAGTGTATGGGGAGGTACTAGAGCCAGCTGGATGCTTCCGTTGAACACAGCAAAAAAAAAAGAAGACATGTGGAAGATGGTGGAGCTTTTAAGAAAGAGGGAAGGTTGCATGCAGAGATCAGAGCTGAAGAGGGGTGAAAGTGAGATGTGGATGGGAGATGCAGAGGTGAGCAGTTGTGGAAGAAGGCGTGTGTAGTGCATCCCTGATCTCGGCACTCTATATGCAGCTCACTTCTGAACTCTGCATTCTATATGCAGCGCACTCCTGAACTCGGCACTCTATATGCAGCGCACCCCTGAACTCTATATGAAGCGCACTGCTGAACGCGGCACTCTATATGCAGCGCACCCCTGAACGCGGCACTCTATATGTCTATATGCAGCGTACCCCTGAACTCGGCACTCTATATGCAGCGCACCCCGGATATCGAACGCTCTATATGCAGTGCACCCCTGAACTCGGCGCTCTATATGTAGCGCACTCCTGAACTCAGCACTATATGTAGCACACCGCTGAACTCAGCACTCTATATGCAGCGCACCCCTGAACTCGGCACTCTTAATGCAGTGCACCCCAGAACTAGGCACTCTATATGCAGCGCGCCCCTGAACTTGACACTCTATATGTAGCGCGCCCCTGAACTCGGCACTCTATGCAGTGCACCCCTGAACTCGGCACTCTATATGCAGTGCACCCCTGAACTCGGCCCTCTATATGTAGCACACCCCTGAACTCTGCACTCTATATGTAACACACCCCTGAACTCGGCATGCTATATGTAGCGCACCCCTGAACTCGGCCCTCTATATGTAGCGCACCCCTGAACTCGGCCCTCTATATGTAGCGCACCCCTGAACTCGTCCCTCTATATGTAGCGCACCCCTGAACTCGGCCCTCTATATGTAGCGCACCCCTGAACTCGGCCCTCTATATGTAGCGCACCCCTGAACTCGGCCCTCTATATGTAGCGCACCCCTGAACTCGGCCCTCTATATGTAGCGCACCCCTGAACTCGGCACTCTATATGTAGCGCACCCATGAACTCTGCAATCTATATGCAGCGCACCCCTGAACTCGGCACTAATATGTAGCGCATACCTGAGCTCAGCACTCTATATGCAGTGCACCCCTGAACTCGACTCTCTATATGTAGCGCACCCCTGAACTCTGCACTCTATATGCAGTGCACCTCTGAACTCGGCACTCTACAGTATATGCACCGCACCCCTGAACTCGGCACTATGTACGTAAAACACACCTAAACTCTGCAAATAGTGCACTCCTGAACTGGGAACTCTACCCCCCCCCCCCCCCCCCCCCCGAGCACTGCAGTCTTACTCTGTATGTAATGCACTCCTGGTATTTGACGCCCCCTTTAAGTCCCTCCCACTGTTAGTGGTGAAATTTGTCGTGGTTGAGTTCCTGCACCTATTTTCTGAGGAATAAAGGCCCTGAATACAACTAAACAATCACTGCTGAGCAACTTTGATAAGGAATTGGAAGCAGGAATGTAATATTGTGAAAATCTGCTCCATAGAATTATCTTCCAGTCCGTCTGCAACATGAGGAGTACAGATGCTCGGAGCGGTGCTACCAGCTCTCCCCGTCCCCTATTCCCTTTCAGCCTGACTTAAAGGAGTGGATTCTAGGAATTCATCGCCTCCAGGTCTCATTCTCTGTTTGATCTTCTAGGATGCCTTCAAGTTGTGTTCATCGTTTTATGAGCCTCACAGGCAGCGGGCCATTCATTTTCCTTCTATTTGTGCTTCCAGCACTTCTATTTAAAGCAGAATTTAACTCTCTCAATCAGCATGAACTATATTTAAAGCGGAGTTCCGGCCACAATTTCACTTTTTAAATATAAATACCCCTGTAATACACAAGCTTAATGTATTCTAGTAAAGTTAGTCTATAAACTAAGGTCCATTTTGTTAGGTTGTTACAGCATTTAGACACTTTATAAAATAGAAATTGACTGGGGCCATCTTAAGTGTGGGCATCATGAAGCCAGACTGTATGACTTCCTGGATTTCAGCCTTGCAGATCTCGAACATGCTCAGTGCTGCACAAGCAGTGTCAGATCAGGTTTCAGCACCTGTGGTGTCCAAGTCACATGATTCTTTGAGACTGGGGAGTGCACAGACTCCTGGAAAGTTACACCCACTACATTCCCAGGAGTCTGTGCGGTGTAGGTTAGGAAGCATTAAGCACCTAGGTGCAGGAAGTGGGAAGATTAACTATTCTGCCTAACAACACTTTGAAGGCATCTAAAAAAAAACATTTTTTTCGTAAAGGACTAATGACATTTTTTTAAAACTATTGATGTAATGTTATATTTATGGATGGAACTCCACTTTAATCCTTAGAGCCGGTCCACACTGGGGCGGCACGACTTTGGGGGCGACTCGGCAAGGCGTCCTGAAGACTACGTCAGAGGCGACTTGCAAAATGACTTCTGTATAGAAGTCAATGCAAGTCGCTCCCAAAGTCGTACAAGAACCTTTTGCGTCGCTCCTATTAGAACGGTTCTATTGAATAGAATGGTACGCGACTTGTCAGGCGGCTGAGTCGCCTGACGAGTCGCCCCAGTGTGAACCGGCTCTTAAGCTGCTTACATTAGTAAATAGATCGGAAAGTAGATTATATTGTTTTTTATTTCTTCATTGTCTTCCTGGTTTCTGGCCTAGGCCAAAATTGTCATACATCCCAGGAGTTTTAATGGGGGTGGGGGGCTTTCTCAGCTAAGCAACACCAGTCTGCCTGCATGCCTGAGCTCCACCATCCCCCGATATTCCTGATATCAGAGCTTGATTTTGACAGCTCCGCTCACTCTGTGTATCTGCGGCAGTACGCTCCCAGCTTGCCCACCAATTCCTGGCTGTGCTGGATGGATATTGACATTGCTGCATGTCCTGCTAGGGCTAGTATGGGCACCCCCCCTGAATCCGGGGACAGAGCCAGGGACAGACGTGGCCCAGGGACGGGGACGTCTGGTCACCCTATTCTAGACTGCCCCACGTACATTTACTGCAGCGGGTGGCCTCTGTGCGAAATTACTTACTTGTACTAAAGATCCGCTGATCTATCTGAATCTAGCCCATCTAGCCCACGTTGCACGACCGCGCAATTGTCAGTTAAAGCGTCGCAGTGCCGAATCGCACAATGGGGCCAGGTCCGGGTCTTAATTCGTTAAAAAAAATATATAATATTTGGGAGTTGCAAGTCATTTTCTAGCAAAAAATACGGATTATTGCATGGAAACAAAAAGTGCCAGAAAAGGTCTGGACTATATAAAAAAAAAAACCCTGTGATGCATTTCTTCTCCGCAATCCTCCAGACTCATTTCATTAATACTTTTATTGACTGAGCAGGTTTCATTTCCTTCCATTTATAGTTCATTTTTGTTGTTTTGTTTTTTTATATTCGGCGGAATTAGGCGATCCTGTGAACATACTTTTTTATCTCTTTTTGTAACAGTTTTTTCCTAACAGGTGTGCTTCCAAAATCTGAAATTTAATAACGACAGATGGCAAATATACCGGGGATTGAAATGGTGCCATTTTAATAAGACGGTAATCACGCCATCATACAAACAAAAGCTGGAACAGAAATTGTTTTATAATTTAGGACGAGTTCGATGGAAGAAAACACCCGTCATAAAATGTTCTCAGGCTCGGTTTATGATTGCCGATACGGCGTCGGATGTTTCTACAATATCCTTGTATTGGTAATTGGCCGCATCCTCTGCATTCAATTATAGGTGTGAAATGAAATTCATTTGATTTTCTACAGTGTTCTGTTTAATAAAAGATGGGGGGGGGGGGGGGGTGAGGGACAGAAAAAGGACTTGTTATTGGTTAGATGATATTTTATTGGGATTTTATGTGATAGACCAACACAAAGTGGCACATAATTGTGAAGAGGAAGGAAAATGAAAAATGTTTCAATTTTTTTTTTTACAAATAAATATGTGAAAAGTGTGGGGGGTACATTTGCATGGCGCCCCCCCTCTCCCCAGAGTCAATACTTTATAGAACCGTCTTTCTCTACCAGCTTTGCACTAGAGAGGGACATTTTTGCCCATTGTGTGAAAAAAATCTCAAGCTCTGTCAGATTGGATGGAGAGCGTCTGTGATCATCAATTTTCAAGTCTTGCCACAGATTCTCCATGTGATTTAGGTCTGGACTGTGACTGGGCCATTCTAACACATGAATATGCTTTGCTCTAAACCATTCCATTGTAGCTCTGGCTGTATGTTTAGGGCAGGGCTCGACAAAATCCGGGCGCCGGGTCGCAATTGCGACAAGAAATTGTGACCTGGCGCCCGCCGGTAATTGAGGCCGCGGCCTCAGTTGCCGGCCGTCGTGGGCCCGCCGATCGCGGGGTGTGCACGGAGGCACAGTGTGCCCCCACCTCCCCCGCCGCAATCGTTTTTTTCTATCGGTTTTTTAACCATCAGAACATTTTCACCGATGGGAAAAAAACCGTGGGGCCCACACACGATCAGTTCGTCCGATGAAAACGGTCCATCGGACCGTTTTCATCAGACGAACCGATCGTGTGTACAGGGCATAACAGGTTTTCTTCTAAGATTGTCCTGTATTTGGCTCCATCCATCTTCCCATCAACTCTGACCAGCTTCCCTGTCCCTGCTGAAGAAAAGCATCCCCACCACATGATGCTGCCACCATCATGTTTCACAATGGGGATGGTGTGTTCAGGGTGATGTGCAGTGTTAGTTTTCCACCACACATAGCGTTTTGCTTTTAGGCCAAAAAGTTCAATTTTGGGCTCATCTGACCAGATAGAGCGAAGCCCGCAGAAGTGCCCCCATAGCAAACGGCTTGCTATGGTGAGCACTCGGTGGGGGGAAAAGGGAGGGAGGAGCCAGGAGTGCGAGCAGAGGACCCAAGGAGAGGAAGATCGGAGCTGCTCACACAGCAGGTAAGCATAAGATCAGGGCTTGACAAATTTGCTTGGAATCTAGGAGCCAGCTAAAAAAGTTATGAGCCAGGAACGCGCCCCGTCCCGCCGAGCTCGCGTGCAGAAGCGAACGCATACGTGAGTATCGCCCGCATATGAATGTGGTGTTCAAGCTACACATGTGAGGTATCGCCGCAATTGGTAGAGCGAGAGTAATAATTCTAGCCCTAGTCCTCCTCTGTAACTCAAAACATGCAACCTGTAGAATTTTTTAAACGTTGCCTATGGAGATTTTAAAGGGTAAAAGTTTGTCGCCATTCCACGAGCGGACGCAATTTTGAAGCGTGACATGTTGGGTATCAATTTACTCGGTGTAACATTATCTTTCACAATATATTAAAAAAATTGGGCTAACTTTACTGGTGTCTTATTTTTTTATTAAAAAAAGAGTATTTTTTTCCCAAATACGTGCAAATACGGTGTGACAGAAAGTATTGCAACGACTGCCATTTTATTCTCTAGGGTGTTAGAATAAAAAATATATATATAATGGGCCAGAATCACAGAGAACTTACGCCGACGTATCTGTTGATACGCCGCGTAAGTTCTAGGATGCGCCGTCGTATCTATGTGCCGTATTCACAGTACAAGACACGCCTGAATTTAGGCTTCCTACGACCGTCGTATCTTGGGTGCATATTTACGCTGGCCGCTAGGGGCGTTTCGGTTGATTTACGCGTCGAATATGTAAATGACCTAGATGCCGATTCACGAACGTACTTGCGCCCGTCGCAGTAAGCTACGCCGTTTACGTAAGGCGTACGTCCGGTGTAAGTTCACCCCTCATAAAGCAGGGGTAAGTCATGTTAAGGTATGGGCGCGGGAACAGCGTCATATTTTACGTCGTTTACGTAAGTCGTACGTGAATGGGGCTCTGCGTAAGTTACGTTCACGTCGTACGCATTGAGCCGTCATATCTTAGGGAGTATATGCGACGTGATTTTGAGCATGCGCCGTTCGATCGGCTATTCATTTACATGGGGTCACGGTTAATTTCAATACATCACGCCCACTACCTCCCTACTTTGAATTAGACGGGCTTACGCCGGCCCATTTGCCGGCGCAAATATGGGAGCGAGTGCTTTGTGAATACTCAGCTTGCCTCTCAATGTTACGTCGGCGTAGCGCATATGAGATGCGCTACGCCGGCACAAAGATAGGCCGATGTACCTGAATCTGGCCCATAATGTTTGGGGGTTCTAATTAGAGGGAAGGAGATGGCAGTGAAAACAGACAGGGGAAGCTCCATTAGCATTGCTGGTTGTCTTGTCATACCAACGGCCACCACAAGATGGCGCCAGATCACAGAAGGAAGCATAGGCCTGCAGATGGCCGCAAAGCCACAGCCTCAATTACCGGCCGGGGCGGACCGACGCGATCGCGCGGTGGGGGCACATGGAGACACAGGATACCCCAGCTGTGCCACCCCAGGCGCCAGGTCACTAATTCTAGTCGCAATTGTGACCTGGCGCCCGGGATTTGTCAAACCCTGCATAAGATGTTTATTATTTTTTAATCATTTGAAGACCAGACCTTTTCTGACACTTTGTTCACATATAACAATCAGGTTTTTTTGCTTAGAACCCCCAAACATTATCCATTTAAGACCCGGACCATTATGCAGGTAAAGGACCTATCCCCTTTTTGCGATTCGGGACTTGCTTCGCTTTAACTGATAATTGCGCAGTCGTTCGACGTGGCTCCGAAACAAAATTCACGTTCTTTTTTTTTTCCCCACAAATAGAGCTTTCTTTTGGTGGTATTTGATCACCTCTTCGGTTTTTATTTTTTGCGCTATAAACAAAAATAAAGCGACAATTTTTAAAAAAATACAATATTTTTTACTTTTTGCTATAATAAATATCCCCAAAAAATATATAATAAAACTTTTTTTTCCCCTCAGTTTAGGCCGATTCGTATTCGTCTACATATTTTTCGTAAAAAAAATGACAATGAGCGTTTATTAATTCGTTTGCGCAAAAAAGTTATAGCGTTTACAAAATAGGGGATTGTTTTATGGCATTTTTATTAATTTTTTTTTACTAGTAATGGCGGCGATCAGCGATTTACGGCGGACACATCGGACACTTTTGACACATTTGTGGGACCATTGTAAGTTTCACAGCGAAAAGTGCTATAAAAATGCACTGATTACTGTGAAAATGACACTAGCAGTGAAGGGGGTTAACCACTAGGGGGCGCTAAAGGGGTCAAGTGTGTCCTATTGTGTGTTTCTTACTGTAGGGGGGCGTGGCTGGACGTGTGACGTCACTGATCGTCGTTCCCTATGACAGGGAACAGACGATCAGTGACGAGCCACAGAGAAGATCGGGGAAGGTTTGTTTACACTCGCCTCTCCCCGTTCTTCAGCTCCTGTGTACCCCGATCCCGGGACACCGGCGGCGATCGGGTCCCGCGGTCACGGAGCTCAGGACTAGGTCACGAGGAGCGAGCCTCCGGCGCCGCGTGCGCGACCCACGGCTGGGCTCTTACACGTGCCTTTGCCCTTCTGCCGACGCATATCGGCGTGAAGGGGTCCTCAAGTGGTTGTATATTTTTTTTCTAAGTAATTTTGTAGCAAAAAAAAAAATAATTTTTAACTTGTAAACACCTTGGCTCGGATTCACAAAGGAGATACGACGGCGTATCTCTGAGTTGTGCCGTCGTATCTATGCGCCTGATTCTTAGAATCAGTTACGGCCCGGATTCAGAAAGGAGATACGGCGGCGTATCTCCGGATACGCCGTCGTATCTCTGAGTGTGCGTGGTCGTATCTATGCGCCTGATTCTTAGAATCAGTTACGGCCCGGATTCAGAAAGGAGATACGGCGGCGTATCTCCGGATACGCCGTCGTATCTCTGAGTGTGCGTGGTCGTATCTATGCGACTGATTCGTTTACGTTAGGCGTTAAGTTACCCCTGCTATATGAGGGGTATCCTATGTTAAGTATGGATGTCGTTCCCGCGTCGAGTTTTGAAAATTTTACGTTGCTTGCGTAAGTCGTTCGCGAATAGGGCTGTACGTAAGTTACGTTCACGTCTAAAGCAATGACGATTTGCGGTGTAATTTCGAGCATGCGCACTGGGATTTTTTCAAGAACGGCGCATGCGCAGGCGTTCGTAAAATGCGTCAAATACGCGGGGTCACCAGTCATTTAAATAAAACACGCCCACATCATCCCCATTTGAATTAGGAAAACATACGTTACGCCGCCGTAACTAAGGGCGCAAGTCCTTTCTGAATACGGAACTTGCCCCCTAATTTACGGCGGCGTAACCTATCTGTGATACGTTACGCCCGCAGATAGATAGACAATTCTAGCTGAATCCGGCCAAGTTACGCATAGATTTCTATTAGATCCGACCGGCGTAATTCTCTTACGCCGTCGGATCTTAACTGCATATTTACGCTGGCCGCTAGGGGCGTGTACGCTGATTTACGCCTAGAAATATGTAAATCGGCTAGATACGCGAATTCACGAACGTACGCCCGGCCGACGCAGTACAGATACGCCGTTTACGTTAGGCTTTTTCCGGCGTGAAGTTACAGCTGCTATAAGAGGCGTACATGTGGCGTACCAATGTTAAGTATGGACGTCGTTCCCGCCTCGAATTTAAATTTTTTTACATCGTTTGCGCAAGTCGTCCGTGAATGGGGCTGGACGTAATTTACGTTCACGTCAAAACCAATACGTCCTTGCGGCGTATTTGGAGCAATGCACACTGGGATATGTCCACAGACGGCGTTCGTGAAAAACGTCAATCACGTCGGGTCACGAGTGATTAACATAAAACCCCTGTTCCACATTTGAATTAGGCCGCAACTTACGGAGCAAGTGCTTTGAGAATACTGCACTTGCCCATATAAGTTGCGGAGGCGTAACGTAAATAGGATACGTTACGCCGGCTCAAAGATACGCGGCTGTACGTGAATCCGGACCCAAATCCTTAAGTGGTTAACGCCTGCTCGTGCGGTATTTACTGAGCGTTTTCATCATTTTTTTTTTTTTGGTGTCTAGTGAATTGACAAGTTTCGGGATGGTTTGAGATATTTAGGCAAAATGTGTCCCGACACCTAAATTATTAATGCGAGTTCTTTCTGTGAACAGAGCCGAAAAAAGACCAAATAAATATACTTATTCCCATAACGATATCATACTCGTTTCACCAAGCCGTCTAAAGTGCCATTTCTATAGCAACCCGTCTAGCCGCCGACTTTCTAAAAGTAATCCGACGGGAAAGAGGAGGGTGATGATTTGTTGGCGAATGCGTCTCCGCTCTTTACCTCGCTGAGTAATCTGTCTGACCTTTGAGCCGTCCAATTCTGTCGTCTTTCTATCTGCAATAAGTAGGGAGACTTTGCGGTTAAGAAATCTCGAGTGTCTATTGTGTGACGGACCCGGTAGGGTGCTATCCAGCTGCGCACTTTACTTTTTTAGAAGTGCAATTTTCGAGAAGACAAGCAAAAGGAAGAATAAAATAAAAAAATCCCGGGATTTGGCCTGGCCACGGATAATTGTTGACGCTTTTGACATTTCCAGAAGTCTTTTCAGAATATCTCAGCGGCAGCCCGCTGCTAATCAATAACTGCGATTTTTTTTTTTTTTTTCTCGAGTCGTCATTTCTTCATTCATCAGTAATTGGTGTACACAGAAGAAAGCAGTCGATGAAAGCTGTTATTATAAATACATTAATGGTCGCTGTCTCTCTTAGGGACTCCATTGTCAGAGTTCCCGTTTAGCCATTTCTGCATTGCGCTCACCCCTCTCCCTGCTACATTCTCCAAAATAAATAAATATGGACGTATATACACGCCCCCTTTAACCACTTAAGGACCGCCTCCTGCACATATACGTCGGCAGAATGGCACGGCTGGGCCCGCCGCACGACTATTTACGTCCGCACAATGGCACGGACAGGCAGAAGGACGTATATATACGTCCTTGCCTTTCCGCGGGTCCGATCGGGACCCCCCCCTGCGGCGGGCGGATTCCCTCGGGGAGCGATCCGGGACAACGGTGCGGCTATTCGTTTATAGTCGCGATCGCTCCCCGGAGCTGAAGAACGGGGAGAGCCGTATGTAAACACGGCTTCCCCGTGCTTCACTGTGGCGGCGCATCAATCGTGTGATCCCTTTTATAGGGGAGACTCGATCGATGACGTCATTCCTACAGCCACACCCCCCTACTGTTGTAAACACACACTAGGTGAAGCCTAACACGTTCAGCGCCCCCTTGTGGTTAACTCCCAAACTGCAATTGTAATTTTCACAGTAAACAATGCATTTTTATAGCACTTTTTGCTGTGAAAGTGACAATGGTCCCAAAAATGTGTCAAAATTGTCCGATGTGTCCGCCATAATGTCGCAGTCAGGAAAAAAATCGCTGCCATTAGTAGTAAAAAAATAAAATTAATAAAAATGCAATAAAACTATCTCCTATTTTGTAAACGCTATAAATTTTGGGCAAACCGATCGATAAACGCTTATTGCGATTTTTTTTTTTTTATACCAAAAATAGGTAGAAGAATACGTAAAGGCCTAAACTGAGGGGAAATTTTTTTTTTATATCTTTTTGGGGGATATTTATTATAGCAAAAAGTAAAAAATATTGAATTTTTTTCAAAATTGTCGCTCTATTTTTGTTTATAGCGCAAAAAATAAAAACCGCAGAGGTGATCAAATACCACCAAAAGAAAGCTCTATTTGTGGGAAAAAAAGGACGCCAATTTTGTTTGGGAGCCACATCGCGCGACCGCGCAATTGTCAGTTAAAGCGACGCAGTGCCGAATCGCAAAAACTGGCCAGGTCCTTTACCTGCATAAAGGTCCGGGTCTTAAGTGGTTAAGAAGCGAAATTGTGGGCGCGCACGCACGCACCCGCGAGTGTGACCGCGGGTCCTGCGGACTCGATGTCCGCCGGGAGTCCCGCAATCGTCTCACGGAGAGGAAGAACAAGGAAATGCTGATGTAAACAAGCATTTCCCCATTTTTGCCTAGTGACAGGACACTGATCACAGCGGCTGGGGCGCACTGGGCGCAGTCCACCCCGGTTGACAGCCGCGCCGGGAGCGGGGGGCCCCGTCCCCGCCCTGCTTCTCCCGACCACGAGGGGAAGGGGGGCGGAATGGTTCAGCGGGGGGAGGGCGCAGAGGCGGTCGTCTCCCTCGGCCCCGGGCTACGGCGACTGCTCTTGCCGAGGAGGGGCTGTAACGCCCGGCATGGCGGTTTCGGACGGTGAGCTGAGGGCCGAGCCCCCCCCCCTCTGCCGCCCGGCCACCTTCCCCCCCTGAGGCCTTCCCAGCCGGCCCAGAGCCGATCGCGGCGCACCACCGCTGAGGAAATGCGCCCTGCGGGGGCCAGTCCTGCCAGAGCCGCGTCCTCCTTCGTCAGGAGCAGTGATCAGTGTCCTGTCACACGTAGCCCATCCCCCCTTCAGTTAGAACACATTCCTAGGACACACTTAACCCCTTCAGCGCCCCCTACTGGTTAACCCCTTCACTGTCAGTCACATTTACACAGTAAGCGTGCATTTTTATAGCACTGATTGTTGTATAAATGTCAATGGTCCCAAAATAGCACCAAAAGTGTCCGATATGTCCGCCATAATGTCGCAGTCACGATAAAAATCACTGATCGCCGCCATTAGTAGTAAAAAACGAATTATTAATAAAACTGCCATAAAACTATCCCCTATTTTGTGGAGGCTATAACTCAATCAGATCAAATACCACCAAAAGGACGCTCTATTTGTGGGGAAAAAGGACATCAATTTTGTTTGGGAGCCACGTCGCACGACCGCGCAATTGTCAGTTAAAGTGACGCAGCTCCGAATCGCAAAAAGTGCTCTGGTCTTTGGGCAATCAAATGATCCGGGACTGAAGTGGTTAATAAAGCACTTGTCAAAAACTGTGTGTGTGTTTTTATATTACATTTTTACGCTTTTTTTGGTAAATGAGTACCCCTACTCATTCACATGGGGGGGGGGGATCTGGGGGGCCCCTTGTGAAAAGGGGCTTCCACATTCTGATAAGTCATCCCCCCGTACCCCCACCACCACCAAACCAGGGTTGTAGGGAATAGGCACTTGTCCCCATTAACATGGCCTGCCCCAAAGCACCCCCCATGTTCGGGGGACCCACGCCATTTTTTGTTTTAAATTTTGGCGTGGGGGATCCCCTCAAAACCCATACCAGAACTAAGGGCCAGATTCACGTAGAATCGCGGCGGCGTGGGCATGACGTGGTGCACGTGAAGCACGCACGTCCGAGGGAGGAGCGGCCCACGCCACGGATCTGACCCAGAGGAGGATGGAGGGACCTAGACCCGGCGGCGCTCCAGAGGCAGCGATCGCGCTGCAGCGAGGGAACCCGCCGAGGGGCTAGCTCCCCCATTGCGGAAAAGACCAGCATCCGCCGCCTTCCGATAGCCCCGCACTCTCCGGCCCCCCCCGCGCCGCTCCGGGAGTCAGCAGCTAAGCTACAGGACGGGACGGATTGAGCATAAGGAGGCTCCCACGCGCGGCGCTCCCGTCTGCCGCCCACCTCCCCCCCCCTGTTTGGTGGTGAGCCCTGGACATCCCATTGGATGGGGACCCTCCAGGTAATATGGATCCTTTTTTTCTCTTTCCTTCTCGTACCATAAGACTACATCATTGAAACCTTTGCAGCAAGGACCAATGCACTGACAGCAGGGAACAGGTAATGACAAGTTGCATCTCCTATGGCAAATGGCCACTCTGCATTTGTGTTAATTAACTGTATTCCTAGAGGCCCTGCATTTGTAAAGCACTAATCGGAGGAAGAAATCAATAATAAGGCCGATTTGAGGAACCGCTTATGCACTGTAAAGATTATAGGGGCCTCTGCAGGGTTGTTGTATCGTTCTAGTATCTTCCTTGTTTTTTTTTCCTCTCCCCCTCATAGCTATTTACATGTGAACTCAAGCATCCAAAGCTCATAGGACTATGCTTTAAACACTGTGGATAGTGATGTAGGTGGGAGTGTGGAAGAATATTGATACTCCAGAGACACTATTTCTCCCCGCAAACCAAAATTAACCTGGTGACGCCCTAGAGTATGGGTCCGAATCAGGGAATCCCATACAAATTGCATTAACTCTAAATAATAAGGCTGGCTATCAACCCAAAAAATAAGAAACACACGGATACCAAAAGTAAACGGGTTAGTTTCTTAAAAGACTTTTAATTATTTACTTGGCGTAACATCATCTGTTACATTATACAAAAAAAAAATAAAAAATTTAGTTAAAAAAGTAAAAAGTAAGTAAAAGACTTTTGCTCCCACCCTTATAAAGGACAGCTAAATCACGGGGAGGCTGAACGGAAACCTCAGCAGAAAAATCCAAGAAGTCTTACCCCCCAGGTTTAACCTGGCTCATAGGGCAGGTTTACTATACCGACCCAAGGTATCAAAAATCTGAGAAGCGGAGCGCAACCCCAGGGGGATTGCGTGTAATACGCCCCACCATACTCAGGAGGAGCACAAACCCCCCAAAAAACAAAAAAAGAGGGGAAGAAGGGGACGCAAATTTAACCCCCCCCCCCCTTTTGGGAGGACGGCGGCTTAAAAACCACTAGGTCTTTCTAAGTGGAGAATCCCTTAAGAAAAAGCCCCCAATTGGACGGGGGTGCAACACTTCCTAAAAATAGAGAGAGGCGGACCCACCCCCCCCAGGTATATCTTGGGGCGTCGGGTTAATCCCCGGAACCCCTAAAAACTCCCGGAAATGTCAGGTGGCAACCTCTGATTAGGGGGAGGAAGGAAAAAAAGGAAAAAGGAAAAGAGAGAAAAAAGGGGGGGAAGAAAATCCTTAACCTCTCCCCCCCCTAGGAAATCACGCCATAGTGAGATACAAAAATCGCGCGGTCCCTGAAAAAAAAAAAAAAAAAAAGGGGGGGGGGTTAGGCCCCTCACTTACTGTTCAAACTGGGGAAGCGCATCAGAGCGACAAAGAAACATAAAATGAACAGATCAACAAGGGGGGCTGCTTCGAAAGCCCCAAAGGATATTCCCTCTCCCACTACGATTAGACACTACATGACCTCGGGCACAAAGAGCCCAGGCCCGATTAAAAAAACAGAAAAAACGGGGGTAAACAAAAAGGGAGGAGTGGGGGCAGCAAATCAGACATCTGATACTTTAACAGAACTGGACCAGGCACTTAGCCAAGTAGAAGAACAGAGCTCGGACTCTCACATTCCAACTACGGGAGAAATGGCGGCAATGTTAAAGGGATTGGAGAACGTTATAAAAGAGGAAATCAGTACATTAAGAACGGACTTATTCCACATGCTGGAACGGGTAGAGGAAGCCGAGAAAAAAATAGAAAAACAGGACCAGGATTTAAATGAATTGAGGATTCAGCACCTGACTATGAAACAAAATCAGAGATGGCTGCAATATCGTCTCGAAGACCAAGAGAACCGCAATAGAAGGCAAAATTTAAGATTACGATCTGTCAAGGAGGAGAAGGGTGAAGACCTGAGAAAAATCCTTGGTGACTTGTTCCTCCCCCTCCTCGATAATGGCTCGGAGGGCCCCCTTAAAATAGAACGGGTCCATCGTGTGGGGAAGACGAGGGAGGGAGGAGGGAATTGGCATAGGGACATAATTGTGAGGTTTAGACACTTTGAAGATAAAGAGACAATTTGGTTAAAACTGAGAAGAAAACCTCCCTTATCTTACGACGGCAGGGAGATCCAGATCTTCACGGATCTGGCCTGGGAAACCCTGGCCAGAAGAAGACACCTAAAACCTCTCCTGGAACAGATGCGCCAACTTAATATAAACTATCAATGGGGCTTCCCGGCCTGTTTGATAGGCCATAAAGAGGGAGTGTCAGCGAAATTAATATTCCCCGAAGAACTCTCAGGGTTCTGCCGTAAACTGGACATGCCGGTCATAGAAATACCAGGATGGGATGAATAGCGGTCAGATAACAGCCCGCCCCTTGGGGCGGTCGTGGGCGGGGCGGCCGGACAGGACGGGGAGAGGGAGGGAGGAAGGGCTGGGGGGCGATCAGAGAAGGGCATAAGGAGGGCAGATCCGTAACCCCTCCCATATAAGAACTAGTCCTGTGCGAACAGGAGGGAGGGGCGTGGGGCGTTACACCTCATCCACAAGAACCGATGGGTAGGGGATACCAAAGATCCCTACGGTTCAGGGGTGATGATCAGGCCTGGGAAGGGATGGGTGAGAGGGGAGGTGGAGGGGAGAGGAGGGGGGTGGGAAGGGCATCATGGCTCCCAGGGATCTTCCGGAAAAGTCCCGTGCATTCAAGGAGGCGACTTAGTTATTGGGAATGACAGAAGTAAAATTTTTATCCTATAATGTAAAGGGATTAAACTCAGTAGGTAAAAGATTAAAGGTCCTAGCAGAGATTGAACAACTTAGAGCTGATGTAGTGTTTATTCAAGAATCGCACTTGACCATGGAAGCTAATATCAAGCTCTACTCCCCGGCGTACCCTACTTGGGTCTACGGTGATTCCATCTCAAAACGCGCAAGGGGAGTAGCGATTGGGTTTACAAGAGGGTTTGGGTTTACCTTGGAGGCAAGGATGAATGACCCAGAAGGGAGATTCTTGTTCCTTAAAATACGGATTGAAAACATTATTTACACCTTAGCCAACATTTATGCCCCCAACGTACACCCAACCCAATATTTAAAGAAAATTCTGGGAAAATTGAACAACTTTGCCGAGGGATTTATAATCCTGATGGGCGATTTAAATTTTGTTTTGAACCCAACGGAAGATAGCACGTTCCGTGGGAGGGAGACAAAAAATGTGCATCTACAGAGAATTAAACATAAGCTCCATGAATGCCAACTAGTGGATGTCTGGCGGATTAAACATCCAAATGAGCATGACTACACATTTTTCTCCCCCCCCCACGGAACGTACTCCAGGATCGACTACATCCTAGCGGACCATAGGTTGATCGACGCTATTACTGAGACAGAAATTGGAATTATGACTGTATCGGACCATGCCCCGGTCTCGATGAAAATTATACTAGCTGTACAAAGGAGACAGCGGCCGACGTGGCGCCTGGATGATAGCCTGATCCACGATGAGGGAGGGGGAAGCAGGGTAGAGGCAGAATTAAAACAATTCTTCCTCACAAATGACACAGAGGGGATTACCAGTGCAACCCTGTGGGAGACGCACAAAGCTTTTATCAGAGGGATTCTAATTGCAGAGGGCGCAAAAAAAAAAAAAGAGAGAAAAAGTAATGCTATCACCCTGAGGAAAGAGATAGAGATGCTAGAACGGGAACACAAAGTGCTGAGAGCAAAAGCGACTTATCATAACTTAATTTTAAAAAGAGATGCTCTCAAGGAGATCATGGAACAAGAAGTAAGGTATAAATTAAACTGCATTTCCAAAGAGAGGTATATATGGGGAAACAAACCAAGCAAACTTCTAGCTAAAATGGCCCAAAAAAAGAAAGCCAGGAACTATATTGAGAAAATTAAAGGTAAAGACGGGGAACTGGTTTATGCAACCTCCGAAATCGCGGATACATTCAAAAAATACTACGAGAACCTATACTCAATAAAACACACAGGTTGGCAGGTAGGGGAAAGGGAGGAGGAGACCCGAGAGTTTCTTGATAATGCAGGACTTCCTAGATTGGAGGAGATGGAAAGCTTGACCATGGATCGACCTATAACTGAGGAAGAAATAAAAAGGGCCATAAATTCCACCACTGGTGGAAAGAGTCCGGGGCCAGACGGGTTTTCCACCTTCTATTATAAAAGATTTAGTAACATCCTGATACCGAGACTCTGTAAATATTTTAATGGATTGGGGTCGGAATTTGAAACTAGTAGTGGAGCTATAGCGGCTGTGGTGGCAATAATCTTGAAGGAAGGCAAGGATAGCTCTCTATGTTCGGGATATAGACCTATCTCTCTGTTAAATACAGACATTAAACTTTTCGCGAAAATTCTGGCGTGCCGCCTGAAAGGGGTCATGCATTTATTGGTGCACCCCGACCAGGTAGGCTTTGTGCCCAACAGAGAGGGTAAAGACAACAGCCTAAGGGCAATTCTCCTGCTTCAGACCATAAGGCAGAACGAGCCCCCAGGTCTATTCCTGTCAGTCGATGCTGAAAAAGCATTCGACAGGGTAGACTGGGGGCTCATGATGGAAACTCTTACCGTCATGGGAATAGGAAACAGGATGTCCCGCTGGATCAAAACATTATATCACCACCCCACCGCGCAAATAAAAATCAATGGCATACTATCGGAATCCTTCGAGATGAAAAACGGGACGAGACAGGGGTGTCCATTGTCGCCCCTCCTCTTTATTCTATCCCTAGAGCCGCTGCTGGCCACTATTCGTAATGACCCGGATATTAACGGAGTGAGAGTAGAAGGGGAGGAACACAAACTATCGGCTTTTGCCGATGACATTTTATTTTACGTAACTAACCCAGTCAAATCTATCCCCAAGCTTTCTAGAGTCATGCAACAATATGGTGCTATCTCCAACTTTAAAATTAACGTAACCAAATCTGAGATCCTGAACATTAATTTAAATAAAAGAGAGGTATATTCAGTTAAGGAAGTATGCGCGTTCTCATGGACTAAAGAACTTAAGTATCTAGGAATAAAACTTGCCAATACAACACAGAAGATGTATAAAATAAACTATATTCCTTTATTAAATGAGATCAAGAATGAACTAAAAAGAACGATCAATAAACCTATATCATGGATAGGACGCATAAACATGTTGAAGATGGTGGTAGTTCCTAAAATTCTCTATAAATTCTTATTAGTCCCAATTGCTCTTCCCCAGCAATATCTGAGAATCCTTAACACTTTGTTATTAAATTACGTTTGGAAAAATAAAAAGCATAGAATATCCCTCTCCATAATAAAACAGGTCAAGCCACTCGGCGGTCTGGCAGCCCCGGACATCAAAAGTTACTACAAGGCGGCGGTCTTATCGCGTGCGGTAGAGTGGGCTAGGGACAGGACAGATAAAAGGTGGGTGCAAATTGAGAAAGCGTTAACTAATAAATATCTGAATAACATTATTTGGATCCCTGCACAACACAGAGCACTAGATCACAAAACACATGACATAACACGGGACACTTTAAGAATGTGGGATAGGATGCAGGCACAATTAGAAGGGAAATTTAACTCCCCCTTAATGAATCTAAAAGAAAACCCCTATTTCCCACCTGGGGAAAAAAAAATAGGAGGGAACTGGATAAGGAGAGACACAGTGCACTTGGGGGATATTATTAAAAACGGTGAGATAATGACCTACGAAGATTTGAAAGCCAAAACAGACTTCTGGAATCTTGATAGGTGGCATTACTACCAGTTGATCCACTTTGTACGGCACCTCCCCCGCCCACTACGGACGGAGGCGGAGCTGACTTCACTCGAAAAAATTTGTAAATCTAAGAATTCTAAGGGCACAATCACTAAATTGTACGGGTTATTGGTTAAGTTAGGAACACGGGATGAAGCACCTTTTATAGATAAATGGGAAAGAGAGTTAGGGATCACGAGGGGGATAAATACTGTTCAGAGGATCATGCAATTAACCCACTCATCGGCAATAGATATACGTACAGCTGAAGCAAATTATAAGTGCCTCTCAGGATGGTATATCACCCCGGACAAAGCAAATAAATTCAAAGCAGGTCAGTCCGCAGACTGCTGGAGGGGCTGCCAAGAAAGAGGTACGATGGCCCATTTATGGTGGCTATGCCCCAAGATCCAAACATATTGGGACATAATATTGAGACAAATAAAGATTATCACGGGAGAGGAGATCAAGAAAGACCCATGGGTCGTCCTCTTTCATGGCAGTCAAGAGGGCGTAAAAAAATACAAGCAGTCCCTAATCCCCCACCTTTTAAACGCAGCTAAGAGACTTATACCTAAGAAGTGGCAGGAGACGGAAAGTCCACATATCTGGAGTTGGATAGACGCAGTGGAGGAAACGTATAGATTAGAAGAACTTAAGGATAGTTACTTGGAGAAGAACAGTGAACATAGGGAGAAATGGGGTAAATGGAAAGAATACAAAAAAACATGGAGTTATGCAGAGCGAGTTAGGGTCTGATCGACATTAGATAAATGCAATGGATATCGCAAAAATCCCTATTCCTTGTCATTTTAAAGCGAGACTTATATACCTTCTTCCCTTTCCGGCTATCTTCTACTCTTATTATACCTATTCTTTTCCTTTTCCCTAGTTATTATTAGCCGAACAGCTGACGCCAAGTCTTTTGTGAAGCCTTCTTCTTCTTTTTTCTACTTCTTTTCTTATACCTTTTACTAGGGACAAACGGGAGATTCCTGGGAGCCATGAGGGGAGGGAGGGTGGGCGTTAATTAATAAAAAAAAAAAAAAAAAAAAAAAAAAAAAAAAAAAAAATATGGATAAGTGTAAATATACGTATATGTATGTGTATATATATATATTTGAGTGTCTTTCCTGTTTTGAGACCAATCTAGTCTCGACCAGCCAATACGGGGCGCTGGGGGAAAACAGCTGGGTCGTGATCTGGACGCCCCTATAGGGGGTCGGCATTTATACTGCATGTACACAAATATATACATTTAATGAATACTCAAAAAGAGAAAGATAGCATACAGGACAGATACCACTCATGATGCAAACTCAAACAGAGACGAAAGAAGTATCAAATCATGAGCGTGTCTCTAGAATTTGGTAAAAAGCTGAGGTGGAAAAAAAAAAAAAAAAAAAAGAAAAAAAAAAAGAAAAAAAAAAAAAAAAAGAATCGCGGCGGCGTAACTTATCCTAGATAAGTTACACCGCCGCAATTTTTCATCGCAAGTGCCTGATTCTCCAAGCACTTGCGATGAAAACTACGCCCGCGGCCTCCGACGTAAGGCGGGCCAATTTAAATGGGCGTGTGCCATTTAAATTAGGCGCGCTCCCGCGCCGGACCTGCCGCGCATGCTCCGTTTCCGAACTCCCGCCGTGCTTTGCGCGCTGTGACATCATTTTTTTGAACGGCGACGCGCGTAGCGTACTTCCGTATTCCCGGACGGCTTACGCAAACGACGTGTGATTTTTAAATTTCGACGCGGGAACGACGGCCATACTTTAGACAGCAATACACTTGCTGACTAAAGTTAAGGCACCAAAAAAAAAAAGTGTAACTTTGCGACGGGAAACTTGACTAGCCGCGACGTAGCGAACGCGAAAAACCATTGTGGATCCGCCGTAACTGCTAATTTGCATACCCGACGCTGGTTTACGACGCAAACTCCCCCCAGCGGCGGCCGCGGTACTGCATCCTAAGATCCGACAGTGTAAAACAATTACACCTGTCGGATCTTAGGGATATCTATGCGTAACTGGTTCTATGAATCAGTCGCATAGATAGAAACAGAGATACGACGGCGTATCAGGAGAAACACCGTCGTATCTCATTTGTGAATCTGGCCCTAAGGGTCTGGTATAGATTTGGGGGGACGCCACGCTGTTTTTTTTTTTTTTTTATACACTGAATATCAACGATTTATTTTCTTCTTATGTAGCGTTTGTTCATTCACTTCTGCTTGCCTCACGCCAGAGCCTGCAAAGGCCAAACGCAAGTTATCCCACCGACCAGGTATATACAAATGGTAAAAAATACCAGTCAGACTTTTTATTTTATTTTTTCCATTCCTTTTATTTGCAAATTGACTTAATTCTGCGATACGAATATGAAACGTGACATATCTGGGGCAGGCGAAGGTCTGCTTCTTTCCGTCAGTTCCAGCCTGTTGACTTGATATTATCAGAGATCTTCATTCGGCTACACTGACCGTTATACATTATTTATCTCATGGTTAAACAATCCTTCTGGGGGTTATGCAGTAATCATAGGTACGGGGGAGGGGGGGGACACTGTGTACACATGTTCACAATTTCCAAACAAGTGTACAAAGACGTCCTTTAAAGAACACGGCTTCCGCTGACTGGGCAATGTCTAGGCGCCCTCCCTGACATGGAGAATGTTGGCTTTGATTGCTATGATCTCCATCGGGTGTCTGATTAGTATAGAGAAGTGGTTTTCAAACTGGTGCCCCGAGGGCCAGATGTGACTTTCTGCTTGCTTTTATCCCCCCCTCGGGGCATTATTGCCCCCTCCCCCCCACCATCAGAAACAGTGAGGCATAGTTCCTGCCACTGCCATTAATCATGGGTCACTATTCCTCCCACTGACACTAACGATAAGGGACCACTCTTCTTGTCTTTATGGACCTTGCTTTGGAAACTGATCCAAATCATTTGGTGGAGGGGGGATTATGGTGGGGGGTTGTTTTTCAGGGGTTGGGCTTATCCCCTTAGTTCCAGTGAAGGGAAATCTTAAGGCATCAGCATACCAAGACATTTTGGACAATTTTTTGCTCCCAACTTTGTGGGAACAGTTTGGGGGACGGCCCCTCCTAAGGTACGCCAGATCACCGCGTACGCCGTGAACATAACGTACGCCCAGCCAGACGCACGTCCAACGCAAAGTACGCCAGCTTGTGTTCCCTGGTGCAGTAGTGCTATGACCATGGCTGCCCCTGGCATGTTGGCATACGGATGTGTTGTCCTGCAAGTGTGGTTGCTCTGCTCGTCCGTAACGGTGCTGCTGCTGCAGCTGCTCTCCAGCTGACCTGTGCATGTCTGTTGCTGGGTTGCGCCTCATGTATGAATAACTTTACGCCGGACGTACAACTTGCGCGCATCTCGCGTAGCATGCGCCGGGCGCACGCACGTTCGTGAATCGCCGTATTTCCCTCATTTGCATGTTTGAATGTTTAATCAATGGGAGCCGCACCATGCGTCCAGCCCATATGTGCGCCCACCCTACGCCGGCGTGTGAAAGCCACGTCGGCGGGGTGTAGCCTGTTTTTAGGCGCATGTTGGTTCGTGGGTCTGCCGTACACATACGCCGGCGCACATTTGCACTTACGTCGGCGTAACGTGCTATACGTCGGCGTAAGTGCTTGGTGAATCTGGGCCAATGTGCGTGTAAAGGCAGGTGTCCCAATACTTTTGGTCATATTGTGTATGTCGTTTTCAGTATCTGCACAGGAGCTCTCCGAACTGAATCCTTCCTCTGTCCATGGTGCTGATTACCTCGGCTCGTTCTCTGTACTCACAGTGGGGTGGATTCAGTAAGCAATTGCGTCTGCGTATCCATAGATGCGCAGCGCAATTGCTTAGTTGCGCCGGCGTATCGACTTTTCTGTATTCAGAAAGCTCGATACGCCGACTGCAGCCTAAGATATGACTGGCATAAGGCTCTTATGCCGTCGTATCGCAGGCTGCATTCTTACGATGGCCTCTAGGTGGCGTTCCCGTAGTGGTCAGTGTAGAGTATGCAAATTGCGTACTCACGCCGATTCACAACCGTACGCGCGCCCTGCGTTCGCATTTTACATCGTTTGCGTTCGTCGGTTTCTGCGTAAGGCTGCCCATGCTATTAGCAGGGGCAGCCAATGCTAAGTATACCCGTCGTTCCCGCGTCACGATTTTTAAAAATTACATCGTTTGCGTAAGTGAATCGTGAATGGCGCTGGACGCCATTTACTCTCACGTTATGGCGAATGACGTCCTTGCGACTTCATTTACCGCAATGCACGTCGGGAAAGTTTCCAGACGGAGCATGCGCACTACGTTCGGCGCGGGAACGCGCCTAATTTAAATGATCCACGCCCCCTACGGGATCATTTAAATTACGCGCGCTTACGCCGGCCATTTTTACGGAGCGCCCCCGCAAATTACAGAACTACTGCTTCGTGAATGAAGCGTAGTGCACGTGATTTACGGAGGCGTAGCGTAAAAACGGTGCGCTTCGCCTCCGTAAGAGGGCGCAAATCTACCTGAATCTAGGCCAATGTTAGTTGGCACAGAGGGGTGTGACGGTTGTGCTGCACCAAATTCTTAATTCTGATTCTGAGGTTTTTAGTTACAGATGTTTTTTTTTTCTTCTTCTCTGTTCACTTGTAGATCATCGATACTATATCACTTTTCTATATCACCCGCCGCTTGAAAAAAATAAAGCGACACAAGTGCCGAGCAGATTACAACCGAGCTTGTAGCGATTATTAACGCTACCTATTGAAATCCGAGCGAGATTATCTAATCTATTTTATTTCTACAAAAGGAACCTGAGCCGAATAAGAAACCCCATTCAGCTAACAGCTGTTTAGGACTTGAGAGCGGTGTCTGTCGCAGGAAATAGGAAGAGCGCTGGAAATTAAATCATGAAAACAAAATGTATTTGTGAAAAGGAAATAAATAATAGCGGCCATTGTTCATTGCCGGAGTGAGGAACAGTACATGTCGCATTTCTACCGAGTGATCAAGGAAACCATTGCTGGATAAACCGACTTTGAGGGATACGGAGTATTAAAAAAATAAAAAATAGAAAATGTTTCTCAATTGTAGGACCCAGGCAGGGTTGATCCTCACAAAATTAACTTGCCAGGAGTAGTTATCCTGGTTGATTAATAGAGATCTATTGGTTTCTCCCTAAGTTTGGCCTTGTTGCACTTTTCTCTTTTACCACTAAGTGGCAGGAACTTGGTGGTACTAGATATGAGAAGGGCAACCCAAGGCCTGGCGCCATTTTAGAATGGAAGGCAGTAACACTCGGTCTCGGCACATCAGAAAGCAGGAGGATAGTAGCAGTACACTGATGTGAGTGTCCTGGTGGCGGCGCCTTGCAACAGCAAAGAGGAGGACACTGATGTGAGGGGGGCAGAGGAAGACATTACTGTGGGGGGGTGAAGGAGGCAGAGGAGGAAATTACCGGGGGGGTGAAGGGGACCGAGGTGGAAATTACTGGGGGGGTGAAGGGGGCAGAAGGAGGACATTACTGGGGGGAGTGAAGGGGGCAGAGGAGGACATTACGGGGGGAGAGAAGGACATTACTGTGGGGGGTGAAGGGGGCAGAGGAGGACATTACTGGGGGGGGGGTGAAGGGGACAGAGGTGGACATTACTGGGGGGTGAAGGGGGCAGAGGAGGACATTACTGGGGGGGGTGAAGGGGGCAGAGGAGGACATTACTGGGGGGGGGGGGGGTGAAGGGGGCAGAGGAGGGCATTACTGGGGGGGGGGTGAAAGGGGCATTGGAGGACATTACTAGGGGGAGTGAAGGGGGCAGAGGTGGACATTACTCATGGGGAGGTGAAGGGGGCAGAGGTGGACATTACGGGGAGGGGAAGGTGAAGGGGACAGAGGTGGACATTATGGAGGGGGGAGTTGAAGGGGACAGAGGTGGACATTACTGGGGGGAGGTGAAAAGGGCAGTGGTGGACATTACGGGGAGGGGGGTGAAGGGGGCAGAAGAGGACATTACTAGAGGGGGGTGAAAGGGCAGAGGAGGACATTACTTGGGGGGGTGAAAGGGGCAGAGGAGGACATTACTTGGGGGGGTGAAGGGGGCAGAGGAGGACATTACTGGGGGGAGAGAAGGACATTACTGTGGGGGGTGAAGGAGGCAGAGGAGGTCATTACTGGGGGGGTGAAGGGGGCAGAAGTGGACATTACTGGGGGAGGTGAAAAGGGCAGTGGTGGACATTACTCGGGGGAGTTGAAGGGGACAGAGGTGGACATTACTGGGGGGGGGGGTGAAAGGGGCATTGGATGACATTACTGGGGGGAGTAAAGGGGGCAGAGGTGGACATTACTCATGGGGAGGTGAAGAGTGCAGAGGTGGACATTACTGGGGGAAGGTGAAGGGGACAGAGGTGGACATTACTGGTGGGGGGTTTGTGTGAAGGGGGCAGATGGGGACATTACTGGGGGAGAGAAGGGGGCAGATGTGGACATTACTGGGGGGGGTGAAGGGGCAGAGGAGGACATTACATGAGGGGGATGAAAGGGGCAGAGGAGGACATTACTAGAGGGGGGTGAAGGGGCAGAGGAGGACATTACTAGAGGGGGTGAAGGGGCAGAGGAGGACATTACTAGAGGGGGGTGAAGGGGCAGAGGAGGACATTACTAGAGGGGGGTGAAGGGGCAGAGGAGGATATTACTTGGGGGGGGGGTGAAGGGGGCAGAGGAGGACATTACTAGAGGGGGGTGAAGAGGCAGAGGAGGACATTACTTGGGGGAGTGAAGGGGGCTGAGGAGGACATTACTAGAGGGGGGTGAAGGGGCAGAGGAGGACATTACTAGAGGGGGTGAAGGGGCAGCGGAGGACATTACTTGGGGGGGGGGGGGGGAAGGGGGCGGAGGAGGACATTACTAGAGGGGGGTGAAGGGGCAGAGGAGGACATTACTAGGGGGTGGAGGGGACAGAGGTGGACATTACTAGAGGGGGGTGAAGGGGCAGAGGAGGACATTACTAGAGGGGGGTGAAGGGGCAGAGGAGGACATTACTAGAGGGGGGTGAAGGGGCAGAGGAGGACATTACTTGGGGGGGTGAAGGGGGCAGAGGAGGACATTACTGGGGTGTGAAGGGAGCAGAGAATGACAGTGCTGTGAGGGTAGGGCTCGGGTCCTGCAGGAACGCATGGGAAAACACTTTTTTTTTTTAAAAGGTTGTGGGGGGGGGGGGGGATCTTGGGTGAGTTCCCACACTTTTTTCCCCAGGACTTGACCCCTGCCGGTATTGAAGTGGTTAATCTCTTCGGTAACACTGCAAGCTCTGAATTTAAACTGCTGGAATTTTGTGAGATTTATTGTAGAATAATCAGTGGATAGAATTCTAATCTACAATGGCAACGCGTTTCAGTAATGCAATACCTTAAATGAAACAGCCATTTATAACATCTGAAACTGGATGCAAGGACAGTCAGATTCTCTAAATGTGGAATTGCTCATCAGTTTAATGTGCTGTAGTGTCAGAAGCAGTTATTACACGCGCCCATTATTATCACCTTTCTCTATTTTAGCAGATTAAATGTCCTTATTTCTTAAAGTAAAATGTCTCGTCTTCTACGTGACCCCGTGACCTCGCCTTCCATTACATCAAATTGCCTCGCTGTTGGCTCTTTGTTGGAGCCGCGTGTGCCTCTGTTATACTCGCTCATATATACTCTGTGATGGGGTGAAAGCCTGGCACAAAGCGCTTCCTTCGCAAAAGAAAATTCCGTAATTTTTTGGGGTCTGTGATCAAAGGACAAGCAGAACTGAAAAAAATCTTTTAATAAATGTTCCTTTTATAATGTGAGTGAAAGTAGAAATACAGGTATGTGTGGACAGCTAAACATTTTCATACACCGAATCAAATGTGTACGGTGAGGACATCTGAAATTATTTACCGTATTTATCGGCGTATACCGCGCACTTTTTTGCCATGAAAATCAGGGCAAAATCGTGGGTGC